>NW_027258943.1:0-46236 GCF_045791955.1 Oncorhynchus clarkii lewisi | reverse complement strand
GTTCTAAATCATGTTATGATTCCACTCTGGATTACATTTTTTTGCTGTACTGTTTCATTCATGAAACGATGAATCGATGAATTTTTGCAATACGGAAATAATATTACACTTTTCCATTAACAAAGTTCTAAGTCTCAATCTAAATCATGTTATGATTCCACTCTGGATTACATTCGTTTCATTCATGAAACGATGAATCGATGAATTTTTGCAAGTTGCATTGCAATACGGAAATAATATTACACTTTTCCATTAACAAAGCTCTAAATCATGTTGTGATTCACTCACTCTGGATGAATTTTTGCAAGTTGCATTGCAATACGAAAATAATATTACACTTTTCCAATAACAAAGTTCTAAATCATGTTGTGATTCACTCACTCTGGATGAATTTTTGCAAGTTGCATTGCAATACGGAAAATAATATTACTTTTCCATTAACAAAGTTCTAAATCATGTTATGATTCCACTCTGGATTACATTTTTTTGCTGTACTGTTTCATTCATGAAACGATGAATCGATGAATTTTTGCAATACGGAAATAATATTACACTTTTCCATTAACAAAGTTCTAAATCTCAATCTAAATCATGTTATGATTCCACTCTGGATTTACATTCGTTTCATTCATGAAACGATGAATCGATGAATTTTTGCAAGTTGCATTGCAATACGGAAATAATATTACACTTTTCCATTAACAAAGCTCTAAATCATGTTGTGATTCACTCACTCTGGATGAATTTTTGCAAGTTGCATTGCAATACGAAAATAATATTACACTTTTCCATTAACCAAGTTCTAAATCATGTTGTGGTTCACTCACTCTGGATTACATTTTTTTGCTGTACTGTTTCATTCATGAAACGATGAATCGATGAATTTTTGCAATACGGAAATAATATTACACTTTTCCATTAACAAAGTTCTAAGTCTCAATCTAAATCATGTTATGATTCCACTCTGGATTACATTCGTTTCATTCATGAAACGATGAATCGATGAATTTTTGCAAGTTGCATTGCAATACGGAAATAATATTACACTTTTCCATTAACAAAGCTCTAAATCATGTTGTGATTCACTCACTCTGGATGAATTTTTGCAAGTTGCATTGCATGTTATGATTCCATTCTGGATTACATTTCTTTTGCTGTTACTGTTTCATTCATGAAACGATGAATCGATGAATTTTTGCAAGTTGCATTGCAATACGAAAATAAAATTACTCTTTTCCAATAACAAAGTTCTAAATCATGTTGTGATTCAGTCACTCTGGATGAATTTTTGCAAGTTGCATTGCAATACGGAAAATAATATTACTTTTCCATTAACAAAGTTCTAAATCATGTTATGATTCCACTCTGGATTACATTTTTTTGCTGTACTGTTTCATTCATGAAACGATGAATCGATGAATTTTTGCAATACGGAAATAATATTACACTTTTCCATTAACAAAGTTCTAAGTCTCAATCTAAATCATGTTATGATTCCACTCTGGATTACATTCGTTTCATTCATGAAACGATGAATCGATGAATTTTTGCAAGTTGCATTGCAATACGGAAATAATATTACACTTTTCCATTAACAAAGCTCTAAATCATGTTGTGATTCACTCACTCTGGATGAATTTTTGCAAGTTGCATTGCAATACGAAAATAATATTACACTTTTCCAATAACAAAGTTCTAAATCATGTTGTGATTCACTCACTCTGGATGAATTTTTGCAAGTTGCATTGCAATACGGAAAATAATATTACTTTTCCATTAACAAAGTTCTAAATCATGTTATGATTCCACTCTGGATTACATTTTTTTGCTGTACTGTTTCATTCATGAAACGATGAATCGATGAATTTTTGCAATACGGAAATAATATTACACTTTTCCATTAACAAAGTTCTAAATCTCAATCTAAATCATGTTATGATTCCACTCTGGATTTACATTCGTTTCATTCATGAAACGATGAATCGATGAATTTTTGCAAGTTGCATTGCAATACGGAAATAATATTACACTTTTCCATTAACAAAGCTCTAAATCATGTTGTGATTCACTCACTCTGGATGAATTTTTGCAAGTTGCATTGCAATACGGAAAATAATATTTCTTTTCCATTAACAAAGTTCTAAATCATGTTATGATTCCACTCTGGATTACATTTTTTTGCTGTACTGTTTCATTCATGAAACGATGAATCGATGAATTTTTGCAATACGGAAATAATATTACACTTTTCCATTAACAAAGTTCTAAGTCTCAATCTAAATCATGTTATGATTCCACTCTGGATTACATTCGTTTCATTCATGAAACGATGAATCGATGAATTTTTGCAAGTTGCATTGCAATACGGAAATAATATTACACTTTTCCATTAACAAAGCTCTAAATCATGTTGTGATTCACTCACTCTGGATGACATTTTTTAATGCTAAATCATGTGATTCACTCACTCTGTTTTTTGCATTGCATTGCATGTTACCATTCTGGATTACATTTTTTTTGCTGTTACTGTTTCATTCATGAAACGATGAATCGATGAATATTTGCTAGTTGCATTGCAATACGAAAATAATATTACACTTTTCCAATAACAAAGTTCTAAATCATGTTGTGATTCACTCACTCTGGATGAATTTTTGCAAGTTGCATTGCAATACGGAAAATAATATTTCTTTTCCATTAACAAAGTTCTAAATCATGTTATGATTCCACTCTGGATTACATTTTTTTGCTGTACTGTTTCATTCATGAAACGATGAATCGATGAATTTTTGCAATACGGAAATAATATTACACTTTTCCATTAACAAAGTTCTAAGTCTCAATCTAAATCATGTTATGATTCCACTCTGGATTACATTCGTTTCATTCATGAAACGATGAATCGATGAATTTTTGCAAGTTGCATTGCAATACGGAAATAATATTACACTTTTCCATTAACAAAGCTCTAAATCATGTTGTGATTCACTCACTCTGGATGAATTTTTGCAAGTTGCATTGCAATACGAAAATAATATTACACTTTTCCAATAACAAAGTTCTAAATTCCACTCTGGATTACATTTTTTTGCTGTACTGTTTCATTCATGAAACGATGAATCGATGAATTTTTGCAAGTTGCATTGCAATACGGAAATAATATTACACTTTTCCATTAACCAAGTTCTAAATCATGTTGTGGTTCACTCACTCTGGATTACATTTTTGCGGTACTGTTTCATTGAATTTTTGCAATACGGAAATAATATTACACTTTTCCAAAACAAAGTTCTAAATCATGTTGTGATTCACTCACTCTGGATGAATTTTTGCAAGTTGCATTGCAATACGGAAATAATATTACACTTTTCCATTAACAAAGTTCTAAATCATGTTGTGGTTCACTCACTCTGGATTACATTTTTTTGCGGTACTGTTTCATTCATGAAACGATGAATCGATGAATTTTTGCAATACGGAAAAAATATTACACTTTTCCATTAACAAAGTTCTAAATCATGTGATTCACTCACTCTGGATGAATTTTTGCAAGTTGCATTGCAATACGAAAATAATATTACACTTTTCCATTAACAAGTTCTAAATCATGTTGTGGTTCCACTCTGGATTTACTTCGTTTCATTCATGAAACGATGAATCGATGAATTTTTGCAAGTTGCATTGCAATACGGAAATAATATTACACTTTTCCATTAACAAAGCTCTAAATCATGTTGTGATTCACTCACTCTGGATGAATTTTTGCAAGTTGCATTGCAATACGAAAATAATATTACACTTTTCCATTAACCAAGTTCTAAATCATGTTGTGGTTCACTCACTCTGGATTACATTTTTTTGCTGTACTGTTTCATTCATGAAACGATGAATCGATGAATTTTTGCAATATGGAAATAATATTACACTTTTCCATTAACAAAGTTCTAAGTCTCAATCTAAATCATGTTATGATTCCACTCTGGATTACATTCGTTTCATTCATGAAACGATGAATCGATGAATTTTTGCAAGTTGCATTGCAATACGGAAATAATATTACACTTTTCCATTAACAAAGCTCTAAATCATGTTGTGATTCACTCACTCTGGATGAATTTTTGCAAGTTGCATTGCAATACGAAAATAATATTACACATTTCCAATAACAAAGTTCTAAATCATGTTGTGATTCACTCACTCTGGATGAATTTTTGCAAGTTGCATTGCAATACGGAAAATAATATTACTTTTCCATTAACAAAGTTCTAAATCATGTTATGATTCCACTCTGGATTACATTTTTTTGCTGTACTGTTTCATTCATGAAACGATGAATCGATGAATTTTTGCAATACGGAAATAATATTACACTTTTCCATTAACAAAGTTCTAAGTCTCAATCTAAATCATGTTATGATTCCACTCTGGATTACATTCGTTTCATTCATGAAACGATGAATCGATGAATTTTTGCAAGTTGCATTGCAATACGGAAATAATATTACACTTTTCCATTAACAAAGCTCTAAATCATGTTGTGATTCACTCACTCTGGATGAATTTTTGCAAGTTGCATTGCAATACGAAAATAATATTACACTTTTCCAATAACAAAGTTCTAAATCATGTTGTGATTCACTCACTCTGGATGAATTTTTGCAAGTTGCATTGCAATACGGAAAATAATATTACTTTTCCATTAACAAAGTTCTAAATCATGTTATGATTCCACTCTGGATTACATTTTTTTGCTGTACTGTTTCATTCATGAAACGATGAATCGATGAATTTTTGCAATACGGAAATAATATTACACTTTTCCATTAACAAAGTTCTAAATCTCAATCTAAATCATGTTATGATTCCACTCTGGATTTACATTCGTTTCATTCATGAAACGATGAATCGATGAATTTTTGCAAGTTGCATTGCAATACGGAAATAATATTACACTTTTCCATTAACAAAGCTCTAAATCATGTTGTGATTCACTCACTCTGGATGAATTTTTGCAAGTTGCATTGCAATACGAAAATAATATTACACTTTTCCATTAACCAAGTTCTAAATCATGTTGTGGTTCACTCACTCTGGATTACATTTTTTTGCTGTACTGTTTCATTCATGAAACGATGAATCGATGAATTTTTGCAATACGGAAATAATATTACACTTTTCCATTAACAAAGTTCTAAGTCTCAATCTAAATCATGTTATGATTCCACTCTGGATTACATTCGTTTCATTCATGAAACGATGAATCGATGAATTTTTGCAAGTTGCATTGCAATACGAAAATAATATTACACTTTTCCAATAACAAAGCTCTAAATCATGTTGTGATTCACTCACTCTGGATGAATTTTTGCAAGTTGCATTGCAATACGAAAATAATATTACACTTTTCCAATAACAAAGTTCTAAATCATGTTGTGATTCACTCACTCTGGATGAATTTTTGCAAGTTGCATTGCAATACGGAAAATAATATTACTTTTCCATTAACAAAGTTCTAAATCATGTTATGATTCCACTCTGGATTACATTTTTTTGCTGTACTGTTTCATTCATGAAACGATGAATCGATGAATTTTTGCAATACGGAAATAATATTACACTTTTCCATTAACAAAGTTCTAAGTCTCAATCTAAATCATGTTATGATTCCACTCTGGATTACATTCGTTTCATTCATGAAACGATGAATCGATGAATTTTTGCAAGTTGCATTGCAATACGGAAATAATATTACACTTTTCCATTAACAAAGCTCTAAATCATGTTGTGATTCACTCACTCTGGATGAATTTTTGCAAGTTGCATTGCAATACGAAAATAATATTACACTTTTCCAATAACAAAGTTCTAAATCATGTTGTGATTCACTCACTCTGGATGAATTTTTGCAAGTTGCATTGCAATACGGAAAATAATATTACTTTTCCATTAACAAAGTTCTAAATCATGTTATGATTCCACTCTGGATTACATTTTTTTGCTGTACTGTTTCATTCATGAAACGATGAATCGATGAATTTTTGCAATACGGAAATAATATTACACTTTTCCATTAACAAAGTTCTAAATCTCAATCTAAATCATGTTATGATTCCACTCTGGATTTACATTCGTTTCATTCATGAAACGATGAATCGATGAATTTTTGCAAGTTGCATTGCAATACGGAAATAATATTACACTTTTCCATTAACAAAGCTCTAAATCATGTTGTGATTCACTCACTCTGGATGAATTTTTGCAAGTTGCATTGCAATACGAAAATAATATTACACTTTTCCATTAACCAAGTTCTAAATCATGTTGTGGTTCACTCACTCTGGATTACATTTTTTTGCTGTACTGTTTCATTCATGAAACGATGAATCGATGAATTTTTGCAATACGGAAATAATATTACACTTTTCCATTAACAAAGTTCTAAGTCTCAATCTAAATCATGTTATGATTCCACTCTGGATTACATTCGTTTCATTCATGAAACGATGAATCGATGAATTTTTGCAAGTTGCATTGCAATACGGAAATAATATTACACTTTTCCATTAACAAAGCTCTAAATCATGTTGTGATTCACTCACTCTGGATGAATTTTTGCAAGTTGCATTGCATGTTATGATTCCATTCTGGATTACATTTCTTTTGCTGTTACTGTTTCATTCATGAAACGATGAATCGATGAATTTTTGCAAGTTGCATTGCAATACGAAAATAAAATTACTCTTTTCCAATAACAAAGTTCTAAATCATGTTGTGATTCAGTCACTCTGGATGAATTTTTGCAAGTTGCATTGCAATACGGAAAATAATATTACTTTTCCATTAACAAAGTTCTAAATCATGTTATGATTCCACTCTGGATTACATTTTTTTGCTGTACTGTTTCATTCATGAAACGATGAATCGATGAATTTTTGCAATACGGAAATAATATTACACTTTTCCATTAACAAAGTTCTAAGTCTCAATCTAAATCATGTTATGATTCCACTCTGGATTACATTCGTTTCATTCATGAAACGATGAATCGATGAATTTTTGCAAGTTGCATTGCAATACGGAAATAATATTACACTTTTCCATTAACAAAGCTCTAAATCATGTTGTGATTCACTCACTCTGGATGAATTTTTGCAAGTTGCATTGCAATACGAAAATAATATTACACTTTTCCAATAACAAAGTTCTAAATCATGTTGTGATTCACTCACTCTGGATGAATTTTTGCAAGTTGCATTGCAATACGGAAAATAATATTACTTTTCCATTAACAAAGTTCTAAATCATGTTATGATTCCACTCTGGATTACATTTTTTTGCTGTACTGTTTCATTCATGAAACGATGAATCGATGAATTTTTGCAATACGGAAATAATATTACACTTTTCCATTAACAAAGTTCTAAATCTCAATCTAAATCATGTTATGATTCCACTCTGGATTTACATTCGTTTCATTCATGAAACGATGAATCGATGAATTTTTGCAAGTTGCATTGCAATACGGAAATAATATTACACTTTTCCATTAACAAAGCTCTAAATCATGTTGTGATTCACTCACTCTGGATGAATTTTTGCAAGTTGCATTGCAATACGGAAAATAATATTACTTTTCCATTAACAAAGTTCTAAATCATGTTATGATTCCACTCTGGATTACATTTTTTTGCTGTACTGTTTCATTCATGAAACGATGAATCGATGAATTTTTGCAATACGGAAATAATATTACACTTTTCCATTAACAAAGTTCTAAATCTCAATCTAAATCATGTTATGATTCCACTCTGGATTTACATTCGTTTCATTCATGAAACGATGAATCGATGAATTTTTGCAAGTTGCATTGCAATACGGAAATAATATTACACTTTTCCATTAACAAAGCTCTAAATCATGTTGTGATTCACTCACTCTGGATGAATTTTTGCAAGTTGCATTGCAATACGGAAAATAATATTACACTTTTCCATTAACAAAGTTCTAAATCATGTTGTGATTCACTCACTCTGGATTACATTTTTTTGCTGTACTGTTTCATTCATGAAACGATGAATCGATGAATTTTTGCAATACGGAAATAATATTACACTTTTCCATTAACAAAGTTCTAAGTCTCAATCTAAATCATGTTATGATTCCACTCTGGATTACATTCGTTTCATTCATGAAACGATGAATCGATGAATTTTTGCAAGTTGCATTGCAATACGGAAATAATATTACACTTTTCCATTAACAAAGCTCTAAATCATGTTGTGATTCACTCACTCTGGATGAATTTTTGCAAGTTGCATTGCAATACGAAAATAATATTACACTTTTCCAATAACAAAGTTCTAAATTCCACTCTGGATTACATTTTTTTGCTGTACTGTTTCATTCATGAAACGATGAATCGATGAATTTTTGCAAGTTGCATTGCAATACGGAAATAATATTACACTTTTCCATTAACCAAGTTCTAAATCATGTTGTGGTTCACTCACTCTGGATTACATTTTTTTGCGGTACTGTTTCATTCATGAAACGATGAATCGATGAATTTTTGCAATACGGAAATAATATTACACAAAGTTCTAAATCATGTTGTGATTCACTCACTCTGGATGAATTTTTGCAAGTTGCATTGCAATACGGAAATAATATTACACTTTTCCATTAACCAAGTTCTAAATCATGTTGTGGTTCACTCACTCTGGATTACATTTTTTTGCGGTACTGTTTCATTCATGAAACGATGAATCGATGAATTTTTGCAATACGGAAAAAATATTACACAAAGTTCTAAATCATGTTGTGATTCACTCACTCTGGATGAATTTTTGCAAGTTGCATTGCAATACGAAAATAATATTACACTTTTCCATTAACCAAGTTCTAAATCATGTTGTGGTTCCACTCTGGATTTACATTCGTTTCATTCATGAAACGATGAATCGATGAATTTTTGCAAGTTGCATTGCAATACGGAAATAATATTACACTTTTCCATTAACAAAGCTCTAAATCATGTTGTGATTCACTCACTCTGGATGAATTTTTGCAAGTTGCATTGCAATACGAAAATAATATTACACTTTTCCATTAACCAAGTTCTAAATCATGTTGTGGTTCACTCACTCTGGATTACATTTTTTTGCTGTACTGTTTCATTCATGAAACGATGAATCGATGATTTTTTGCAATATGGAAATAATATTACACTTTTCCATTAACAAAGTTCTAAGTCTCAATCTAAATCATGTTATGATTCCACTCTGGATTACATTCGTTTCATTCATGAAACGATGAATCGATGAATTTTTGCAAGTTGCATTGCAATACGAAAATAATATTACACTTTTCCAATAACAAAGCTCTAAATCATGTTGTGATTCAATTACTCTGGATGAATTTTTGCAAGTTGCATTGCAATACGAAAATAATATTACACTTTTCCAATAACAAAGTTCTAAATCATGTTGTGATTCACTCACTCTGGATGAATTTTTGCAAGTTGCATTGCAATACGGAAAATAATATTACTTTTCCATTAACAAAGTTCTAAATCATGTTATGATTCCACTCTGGATTACATTTTTTTGCTGTACTGTTTCATTCATGAAACGATGAATCGATGAATTTTTGCAATACGGAAATAATATTACACTTTTCCATTAACAAAGTTCTAAGTCTCAATCTAAATCATGTTATGATTCCACTCTGGATTACATTCGTTTCATTCATGAAACGATGAATCGATGAATTTTTGCAAGTTGCATTGCAATACGGAAATAATATTACACTTTTCCATTAACAAAGCTCTAAATCATGTTGTGATTCACTCACTCTGGATGAATTTTTGCAAGTTGCATTGCAATACGAAAATAATATTACACTTTTCCAATAACAAAGTTCTAAATCATGTTGTGATTCACTCACTCTGGATGAATTTTTGCAAGTTGCATTGCAATACGGAAAATAATATTACTTTTCCATTAACAAAGTTCTAAATCATGTTATGATTCCACTCTGGATTACATTTTTTTGCTGTACTGTTTCATTCATGAAACGATGAATCGATGAATTTTTGCAATACGGAAATAATATTACACTTTTCCATTAACAAAGTTCTAAATCTCAATCTAAATCATGTTATGATTCCACTCTGGATTTACATTCGTTTCATTCATGAAACGATGAATCGATGAATTTTTGCAAGTTGCATTGCAATACGGAAATAATATTACACTTTTCCATTAACAAAGCTCTAAATCATGTTGTGATTCACTCACTCTGGATGAATTTTTGCAAGTTGCATTGCAATACGAAAATAATATTACACTTTTCCATTAACCAAGTTCTAAATCATGTTGTGGTTCACTCACTCTGGATTACATTTTTTTGCTGTACTGTTTCATTCATGAAACGATGAATCGATGAATTTTTGCAATACGGAAATAATATTACACTTTTCCATTAACAAAGTTCTAAGTCTCAATCTAAATCATGTTATGATTCCACTCTGGATTACATTCGTTTCATTCATGAAACGATGAATCGATGAATTTTTGCAAGTTGCATTGCAATACGGAAATAATATTACACTTTTCCATTAACAAAGCTCTAAATCATGTTGTGATTCACTCACTCTGGATGAATTTTTGCAAGTTGCATTGCATGTTATGATTCCATTCTGGATTACATTTCTTTTGCTGTTACTGTTTCATTCATGAAACGATGAATCGATGAATTTTTGCAATACGGAAATAATATTACACTTTTCCATTAACAAAGTTCTAAGTCTCAATCTAAATCATGTTATGATTCCACTCTGGATTACATTCGTTTCATTCATGAAACGATGAATCGATGAATTTTTGCAAGTTGCATTGCAATACGAAAATAATATTACACTTTTCCATTAACCAAGTTCTAAATCATGTTGTGGTTCCACTCTGGATTTACATTCGTTTCATTCATGAAACGATGAATCGATGAATTTTTGCAAGTTGCATTGCAATACGGAAATAATATTACACTTTTCCATTAACAAAGCTCTAAATCATGTTGTGATTCACTCACTCTGGATGAATTTTTGCAAGTTGCATTGCAATACGAAAATAATATTACACTTTTCCATTAACCAAGTTCTAAATCATGTTGTGGTTCACTCACTCTGGATTACATTTTTTTGCTGTACTGTTTCATTCATGAAACGATGAATCGATGATTTTTTGCAATATGGAAATAATATTACACTTTTCCATTAACAAAGTTCTAAGTCTCAATCTAAATCATGTTATGATTCCACTCTGGATTACATTCGTTTCATTCATGAAACGATGAATCGATGAATTTTTGCAAGTTGCATTGCAATACGAAAATAATATTACACTTTTCCAATAACAAAGCTCTAAATCATGTTGTGATTCAATTACTCTGGATGAATTTTTGCAAGTTGCATTGCAATACGAAAATAATATTACACTTTTCCAATAACAAAGTTCTAAATCATGTTGTGATTCACTCACTCTGGATGAATTTTTGCAAGTTGCATTGCAATACGGAAAATAATATTACTTTTCCATTAACAAAGTTCTAAATCATGTTATGATTCCACTCTGGATTACATTTTTTTGCTGTACTGTTTCATTCATGAAACGATGAATCGATGAATTTTTGCAATACGGAAATAATATTACACTTTTCCATTAACAAAGTTCTAAGTCTCAATCTAAATCATGTTATGATTCCACTCTGGATTACATTCGTTTCATTCATGAAACGATGAATCGATGAATTTTTGCAAGTTGCATTGCAATACGGAAATAATATTACACTTTTCCATTAACAAAGCTCTAAATCATGTTGTGATTCACTCACTCTGGATGAATTTTTGCAAGTTGCATTGCAATACGAAAATAATATTACACTTTTCCAATAACAAAGTTCTAAATCATGTTGTGATTCACTCACTCTGGATGAATTTTTGCAAGTTGCATTGCAATACGGAAAATAATATTACTTTTCCATTAACAAAGTTCTAAATCATGTTATGATTCCACTCTGGATTACATTTTTTTGCTGTACTGTTTCATTCATGAAACGATGAATCGATGAATTTTTGCAATACGGAAATAATATTACACTTTTCCATTAACAAAGTTCTAAATCTCAATCTAAATCATGTTATGATTCCACTCTGGATTTACATTCGTTTCATTCATGAAACGATGAATCGATGAATTTTTGCAAGTTGCATTGCAATACGGAAATAATATTACACTTTTCCATTAACAAAGCTCTAAATCATGTTGTGATTCACTCACTCTGGATGAATTTTTGCAAGTTGCATTGCAATACGAAAATAATATTACACTTTTCCATTAACCAAGTTCTAAATCATGTTGTGGTTCACTCACTCTGGATTACATTTTTTTGCTGTACTGTTTCATTCATGAAACGATGAATCGATGAATTTTTGCAATACGGAAATAATATTACACTTTTCCATTAACAAAGTTCTAAGTCTCAATCTAAATCATGTTATGATTCCACTCTGGATTACATTCGTTTCATTCATGAAACGATGAATCGATGAATTTTTGCAAGTTGCATTGCAATACGGAAATAATATTACACTTTTCCATTAACAAAGCTCTAAATCATGTTGTGATTCACTCACTCTGGATGAATTTTTGCAAGTTGCATTGCATGTTATGATTCCATTCTGGATTACATTTCTTTTGCTGTTACTGTTTCATTCATGAAACGATGAATCGATGAATTTTTGCAATACGGAAATAATATTACACTTTTCCATTAACAAAGTTCTAAGTCTCAATCTAAATCATGTTATGATTCCACTCTGGATTACATTCGTTTCATTCATGAAACGATGAATCGATGAATTTTTGCAAGTTGCATTGCAATACGGAAATAATATTACACTTTTCCATTAACAGTTCTAAATCATGTGATTCACTCACTCTGGATGAATTTTTGCAAGTTGCATTGCATGTTATGATTCCATTCTGGATTACATTTTTTTTGCTGTTACTGTTTCATTCATGAAACGATGAATCGATGAATATTTGCTAGTTGCATTGCAATACGAAAATAATATTACACTTTTCCAATAACAAAGTTCTAAATCATGTTGTGATTCACTCACTCTGGATGAATTTTTGCAAGTTGCATTGCAATACGGAAAATAATATTTCTTTTCCATTAACAAAGTTCTAAATCATGTTATGATTCCACTCTGGATTACATTTTTTTGCTGTACTGTTTCATTCATGAAACGATGAATCGATGAATTTTTGCAATACGGAAATAATATTACACTTTTCCATTAACAAAGTTCTAAGTCTCAATCTAAATCATGTTATGATTCCACTCTGGATTACATTCGTTTCATTCATGAAACGATGAATCGATGAATTTTTGCAAGTTGCATTGCAATACGGAAATAATATTACACTTTTCCATTAACAAAGCTCTAAATCATGTTGTGATTCACTCACTCTGGATGAATTTTTGCAAGTTGCATTGCAATACGAAAATAATATTACACTTTTCCAATAACAAAGTTCTAAATTCCACTCTGGATTACATTTTTTTGCTGTACTGTTTCATTCATGAAACGATGAATCGATGAATTTTTGCAAGTTGCATTGCAATACGGAAATAATATTACACTTTTCCATTAACCAAGTTCTAAATCATGTTGTGGTTCACTCACTCTGGATTACATTTTTTTGCGGTACTGTTTCATTCATGAAACGATGAATCGATGAATTTTTGCAATACGGAAATAATATTACACAAAGTTCTAAATCATGTTGTGATTCACTCACTCTGGATGAATTTTTGCAAGTTGCATTGCAATACGGAAATAATATTACACTTTTCCATTAACCAAGTTCTAAATCATGTTGTGGTTCACTCACTCTGGATTACATTTTTTTGCGGTACTGTTTCATTCATGAAACGATGAATCGATGAATTTTTGCAATACGGAAAAAATATTACACAAAGTTCTAAATCATGTTGTGATTCACTCACTCTGGATGAATTTTTGCAAGTTGCATTGCAATACGAAAATAATATTACACTTTTCCATTAACCAAGTTCTAAATCATGTTGTGGTTCCACTCTGGATTTACATTCGTTTCATTCATGAAACGATGAATCGATGAATTTTTGCAAGTTGCATTGCAATACGGAAATAATATTACACTTTTCCATTAACAAAGCTCTAAATCATGTTGTGATTCACTCACTCTGGATGAATTTTTGCAAGTTGCATTGCAATACGAAAATAATATTACACTTTTCCATTAACCAAGTTCTAAATCATGTTGTGGTTCACTCACTCTGGATTACATTTTTTTGCTGTACTGTTTCATTCATGAAACGATGAATCGATGATTTTTTGCAATATGGAAATAATATTACACTTTTCCATTAACAAAGTTCTAAGTCTCAATCTAAATCATGTTATGATTCCACTCTGGATTACATTCGTTTCATTCATGAAACGATGAATCGATGAATTTTTGCAAGTTGCATTGCAATACGAAAATAATATTACACTTTTCCAATAACAAAGCTCTAAATCATGTTGTGATTCACTCACTCTGGATGAATTTTTGCAAGTTGCATTGCAATACGAAAATAATATTACACTTTTCCAATAACAAAGTTCTAAATCATGTTGTGATTCACTCACTCTGGATGAATTTTTGCAAGTTGCATTGCAATACGGAAAATAATATTACTTTTCCATTAACAAAGTTCTAAATCATGTTATGATTCCACTCTGGATTACATTTTTTTGCTGTACTGTTTCATTCATGAAACGATGAATCGATGAATTTTTGCAATATGGAAATAATATTACACTTTTCCATTAACAAAGTTCTAAGTCTCAATCTAAATCATGTTATGATTCCACTCTGGATTACATTCGTTTCATTCATGAAACGATGAATCGATGAATTTTTGCAAGTTGCATTGCAATACGGAAATAATATTACACTTTTCCATTAACAAAGTTCTAAATCATGTTGTGATTCACTCACTTTGGATGAATTTTTGCAAGTTGCATTGCAATACGAAAATAATATTACACTTTTCCATTAACAAAGTTCTAAATCATGTTATGATTCCACTCTGGATTACATTTTTTTGCTGTACTGTTTCATTCATGAAACGATGAATCGATGAATATTTGCAAGTTGCATTGCAATACGAAAATAATATTACACTTTTCCAATAACAAAGTTCTAAATCATGTTGTGATTCACTCACTCTGGATGAATTTTTGCAAGTTGCATTGCAATACGGAAAATAATATTTCTTTTCCATTAACAAAGTTCTAAATCATGTTATGATTCCACTCTGGATTACATTTTTTTGCTGTACTGTTTCATTCATGAAACGATGAATCGATGAATTTTTGCAATACGGAAATAATATTACACTTTTCCATTAACAAAGTTCTAAGTCTCAATCTAAATCATGTTATGATTCCACTCTGGATTACATTCGTTTCATTCATGAAACGATGAATCGATGAATTTTTGCAATATGGAAATAATATTACACTTTTCCATTAACAAAGTTCTAAGTCTCAATCTAAATCATGTTATGATTCCACTCTGGATTACATTCGTTTCATTCATGAAACGATGAATCGATGAATTTTTGCAAGTTGCATTGCAATACGGAAATAATATTACACTTTTCCATTAACAAAGTTCTAAATCATGTTGTGATTCACTCACTTTGGATGAATTTTTGCAAGTTGCATTGCAATACGAAAATAATATTACACTTTTCCATTAACAGTTCTAAATCATGTGATTCACTCACTCTGGATGAATTTTTGCAAGTTGCATTGCATGTTATGATTCCATTCTGGATTACATTTTTTTTGCTGTTACTGTTTCATTCATGAAACGATGAATCGATGAATATTTGCAAGTTGCATTGCAATACGAAAATAATATTACACTTTTCCAATAACAAAGTTCTAAATCATGTTGTGATTCACTCACTCTGGATGAATTTTTGCAAGTTGCATTGCAATACGGAAAATAATATTTCTTTTCCATTAACAAAGTTCTAAATCATGTTATGATTCCACTCTGGATTACATTTTTTTGCTGTACTGTTTCATTCATGAAACGATGAATCGATGAATTTTTGCAATACGGAAATAATATTACACTTTTCCATTAACAAAGTTCTAAGTCTCAATCTAAATCATGTTATGATTCCACTCTGGATTACATTCGTTTCATTCATGAAACGATGAATCGATGAATTTTTGCAAGTTGCATTGCAATACGGAAATAATATTACACTTTTCCATTAACAAAGCTCTAAATCATGTTGTGATTCACTCACTCTGGATGAATTTTTGCAAGTTGCATTGCAATACGAAAATAATATTACACTTTTCCAATAACAAAGTTCTAAATTCCACTCTGGATTACATTTTTTTGCTGTACTGTTTCATTCATGAAACGATGAATCGATGAATTTTTGCAAGTTGCATTGCAATACGGAAATAATATTACACTTTTCCATTAACCAAGTTCTAAATCATGTTGTGGTTCACTCACTCTGGATTACATTTTTTTGCGGTACTGTTTCATTCATGAAACGATGAATCGATGAATTTTTGCAATACGGAAATAATATTACACAAAGTTCTAAATCATGTTGTGATTCACTCACTCTGGATGAATTTTTGCAAGTTGCATTGCAATACGGAAATAATATTACACTTTTCCATTAACCAAGTTCTAAATCATGTTGTGGTTCACTCACTCTGGATTACATTTTTTTGCGGTACTGTTTCATTCATGAAACGATGAATCGATGAATTTTTGCAATACGGAAAAAATATTACACAAAGTTCTAAATCATGTTGTGATTCACTCACTCTGGATGAATTTTTGCAAGTTGCATTGCAATACGAAAATAATATTACACTTTTCCATTAACCAAGTTCTAAATCATGTTGTGGTTCCACTCTGGATTTACATTCGTTTCATTCATGAAACGATGAATCGATGAATTTTTGCAAGTTGCATTGCAATACGGAAATAATATTACACTTTTCCATTAACAAAGCTCTAAATCATGTTGTGATTCACTCACTCTGGATGAATTTTTGCAAGTTGCATTGCAATACGAAAATAATATTACACTTTTCCATTAACCAAGTTCTAAATCATGTTGTGGTTCACTCACTCTGGATTACATTTTTTTGCTGTACTGTTTCATTCATGAAACGATGAATCGATGATTTTTTGCAATATGGAAATAATATTACACTTTTCCATTAACAAAGTTCTAAGTCTCAATCTAAATCATGTTATGATTCCACTCTGGATTACATTCGTTTCATTCATGAAACGATGAATCGATGAATTTTTGCAAGTTGCATTGCAATACGAAAATAATATTACACTTTTCCAATAACAAAGCTCTAAATCATGTTGTGATTCAATTACTCTGGATGAATTTTTGCAAGTTGCATTGCAATACGAAAATAATATTACACTTTTCCAATAACAAAGTTCTAAATCATGTTGTGATTCACTCACTCTGGATGAATTTTTGCAAGTTGCATTGCAATACGGAAAATAATATTACTTTTCCATTAACAAAGTTCTAAATCATGTTATGATTCCACTCTGGATTACATTTTTTTGCTGTACTGTTTCATTCATGAAACGATGAATCGATGAATTTTTGCAATACGGAAATAATATTACACTTTTCCATTAACAAAGTTCTAAGTCTCAATCTAAATCATGTTATGATTCCACTCTGGATTACATTCGTTTCATTCATGAAACGATGAATCGATGAATTTTTGCAAGTTGCATTGCAATACGGAAATAATATTACACTTTTCCATTAACAAAGCTCTAAATCATGTTGTGATTCACTCACTCTGGATGAATTTTTGCAAGTTGCATTGCAATACGAAAATAATATTACACTTTTCCAATAACAAAGTTCTAAATCATGTTGTGATTCACTCACTCTGGATGAATTTTTGCAAGTTGCATTGCAATACGGAAAATAATATTACTTTTCCATTAACAAAGTTCTAAATCATGTTATGATTCCACTCTGGATTACATTTTTTTGCTGTACTGTTTCATTCATGAAACGATGAATCGATGAATTTTTGCAATACGGAAATAATATTACACTTTTCCATTAACAAAGTTCTAAATCTCAATCTAAATCATGTTATGATTCCACTCTGGATTTACATTCGTTTCATTCATGAAACGATGAATCGATGAATTTTTGCAAGTTGCATTGCAATACGGAAATAATATTACACTTTTCCATTAACAAAGCTCTAAATCATGTTGTGATTCACTCACTCTGGATGAATTTTTGCAAGTTGCATTGCAATACGAAAATAATATTACACTTTTCCATTAACCAAGTTCTAAATCATGTTGTGGTTCACTCACTCTGGATTACATTTTTTTGCTGTACTGTTTCATTCATGAAACGATGAATCGATGAATTTTTGCAATACGGAAATAATATTACACTTTTCCATTAACAAAGTTCTAAGTCTCAATCTAAATCATGTTATGATTCCACTCTGGATTACATTCGTTTCATTCATGAAACGATGAATCGATGAATTTTTGCAAGTTGCATTGCAATACGGAAATAATATTACACTTTTCCATTAACAAAGCTCTAAATCATGTTGTGATTCACTCACTCTGGATGAATTTTTGCAAGTTGCATTGCATGTTATGATTCCATTCTGGATTACATTTCTTTTGCTGTTACTGTTTCATTCATGAAACGATGAATCGATGAATTTTTGCAATACGGAAATAATATTACACTTTTCCATTAACAAAGTTCTAAGTCTCAATCTAAATCATGTTATGATTCCACTCTGGATTACATTCGTTTCATTCATGAAACGATGAATCGATGAATTTTTGCAAGTTGCATTGCAATACGGAAATAATATTACACTTTTCCATTAACAGTTCTAAATCATGTGATTCACTCACTCTGGATGAATTTTTGCAAGTTGCATTGCATGTTATGATTCCATTCTGGATTACATTTTTTTTGCTGTTACTGTTTCATTCATGAAACGATGAATCGATGAATATTTGCTAGTTGCATTGCAATACGAAAATAATATTACACTTTTCCAATAACAAAGTTCTAAATCATGTTGTGATTCACTCACTCTGGATGAATTTTTGCAAGTTGCATTGCAATACGGAAAATAATATTTCTTTTCCATTAACAAAGTTCTAAATCATGTTATGATTCCACTCTGGATTACATTTTTTTGCTGTACTGTTTCATTCATGAAACGATGAATCGATGAATTTTTGCAATACGGAAATAATATTACACTTTTCCATTAACAAAGTTCTAAGTCTCAATCTAAATCATGTTATGATTCCACTCTGGATTACATTCGTTTCATTCATGAAACGATGAATCGATGAATTTTTGCAAGTTGCATTGCAATACGGAAATAATATTACACTTTTCCATTAACAAAGCTCTAAATCATGTTGTGATTCACTCACTCTGGATGAATTTTTGCAAGTTGCATTGCAATACGAAAATAATATTACACTTTTCCAATAACAAAGTTCTAAATTCCACTCTGGATTACATTTTTTTGCTGTACTGTTTCATTCATGAAACGATGAATCGATGAATTTTTGCAAGTTGCATTGCAATACGAAAATAATATTACACTTTTCCATTAACCAAGTTCTAAATCATGTTGTGGTTCACTCACTCTGGATTACATTTTTTTGCGGTACTGTTTCATTCATGAAACGATGAATCGATGAATTTTTGCAATACGGAAAAAATATTACACAAAGTTCTAAATCATGTTGTGATTCACTCACTCTGGATGAATTTTTGCAAGTTGCATTGCAATACGAAAATAATATTACACTTTTCCATTAACCAAGTTCTAAATCATGTTGTGGTTCCACTCTGGATTTACATTCGTTTCATTCATGAAACGATGAATCGATGAATTTTTGCAAGTTGCATTGCAATACGGAAATAATATTACACTTTTCCATTAACAAAGCTCTAAATCATGTTGTGATTCACTCACTCTGGATGAATTTTTGCAAGTTGCATTGCAATACGAAAATAATATTACACTTTTCCATTAACCAAGTTCTAAATCATGTTGTGGTTCACTCACTCTGGATTACATTTTTTTGCTGTACTGTTTCATTCATGAAACGATGAATCGATGATTTTTTGCAATATGGAAATAATATTACACTTTTCCATTAACAAAGTTCTAAGTCTCAATCTAAATCATGTTATGATTCCACTCTGGATTACATTCGTTTCATTCATGAAACGATGAATCGATGAATTTTTGCAAGTTGCATTGCAATACGAAAATAATATTACACTTTTCCAATAACAAAGCTCTAAATCATGTTGTGATTCACTCACTCTGGATGAATTTTTGCAAGTTGCATTGCAATACGAAAATAATATTACACTTTTCCAATAACAAAGTTCTAAATCATGTTGTGATTCACTCACTCTGGATGAATTTTTGCAAGTTGCATTGCAATACGGAAAATAATATTACTTTTCCATTAACAAAGTTCTAAATCATGTTATGATTCCACTCTGGATTACATTTTTTTGCTGTACTGTTTCATTCATGAAACGATGAATCGATGAATTTTTGCAATATGGAAATAATATTACACTTTTCCATTAACAAAGTTCTAAGTCTCAATCTAAATCATGTTATGATTCCACTCTGGATTACATTCGTTTCATTCATGAAACGATGAATCGATGAATTTTTGCAAGTTGCATTGCAATACGGAAATAATATTACACTTTTCCATTAACAAAGTTCTAAATCATGTTGTGATTCACTCACTTTGGATGAATTTTTGCAAGTTGCATTGCAATACGAAAATAATATTACACTTTTCCATTAACAAAGTTCTAAAT
Organism: Oncorhynchus clarkii lewisi; assembly: GCF_045791955.1. Lineage (NCBI taxonomy): Eukaryota > Metazoa > Chordata > Actinopteri > Salmoniformes > Salmonidae > Oncorhynchus > Oncorhynchus clarkii. Next base: position 25,185 of record NW_027258943.1, on the reverse strand, counting down.
CATGTTATGATTCCACTCTGGATTACATTTTTTTGCTGTACTGTTTCATTCATGAAACGATGAATCGATGAATATTTGCAAGTTGCATTGCAATACGAAAATAATATTACACTTTTCCAATAACAAAGTTCTAAATCATGTTGTGATTCACTCACTCTGGATGAATTTTTGCAAGTTGCATTGCAATACGGAAAATAATATTTCTTTTCCATTAACAAAGTTCTAAATCATGTTATGATTCCACTCTGGATTACATTTTTTTGCTGTACTGTTTCATTCATGAAACGATGAATCGATGAATTTTTGCAATACGGAAATAATATTACACTTTTCCATTAACAAAGTTCTAAGTCTCAATCTAAATCATGTTATGATTCCACTCTGGATTACATTCGTTTCATTCATGAAACGATGAATCGATGAATTTTTGCAATATGGAAATAATATTACACTTTTCCATTAACAAAGTTCTAAGTCTCAATCTAAATCATGTTATGATTCCACTCTGGATTACATTCGTTTCATTCATGAAACGATGAATCGATGAATTTTTGCAAGTTGCATTGCAATACGGAAATAATATTACACTTTTCCATTAACAAAGTTCTAAATCATGTTGTGATTCACTCACTTTGGATGAATTTTTGCAAGTTGCATTGCAATACGAAAATAATATTACACTTTTCCATTAACAGTTCTAAATCATGTGATTCACTCACTCTGGATGAATTTTTGCAAGTTGCATTGCATGTTATGATTCCATTCTGGATTACATTTTTTTTGCTGTTACTGTTTCATTCATGAAACGATGAATCGATGAATATTTGCAAGTTGCATTGCAATACGAAAATAATATTACACTTTTCCAATAACAAAGTTCTAAATCATGTTGTGATTCACTCACTCTGGATGAATTTTTGCAAGTTGCATTGCAATACGGAAAATAATATTTCTTTTCCATTAACAAAGTTCTAAATCATGTTATGATTCCACTCTGGATTACATTTTTTTGCTGTACTGTTTCATTCATGAAACGATGAATCGATGAATTTTTGCAATACGGAAATAATATTACACTTTTCCATTAACAAAGTTCTAAGTCTCAATCTAAATCATGTTATGATTCCACTCTGGATTACATTCGTTTCATTCATGAAACGATGAATCGATGAATTTTTGCAAGTTGCATTGCAATACGGAAATAATATTACACTTTTCCATTAACAAAGCTCTAAATCATGTTGTGATTCACTCACTCTGGATGAATTTTTGCAAGTTGCATTGCAATACGAAAATAATATTACACTTTTCCAATAACAAAGTTCTAAATCATGTTGTGATTCACTCACTCTGGATGAATTTTTGCAAGTTGCATTGCAATACGGAAAATAATATTACTTTTCCATTAACAAAGTTCTAAATCATGTTATGATTCCACTCTGGATTACATTTTTTTGCTGTACTGTTTCATTCATGAAACGATGAATCGATGAATTTTTGCAATACGGAAATAATATTACACTTTTCCATTAACAAAGTTCTAAATCTCAATCTAAATCATGTTATGATTCCACTCTGGATTTACATTCGTTTCATTCATGAAACGATGAATCGATGAATTTTTGCAATACGGAAATAATATTACACTTTTCCATTAACAAAGTTCTAAATCATGTTGTGATTCACTCACTTTGGATGAATTTTTGCAAGTTGCATTGCAATACGAAAATAATATTACACTTTTCCAATAACAAATTTCTAAATCATGTTGTGATTCACTCACTCTGGATGAATTTTTGCAAGTTGCATTGCAATACGGAAAATAATATTACTTTTCCATTAACAAAGTTCTAAATCATTTTGTGATTCACTCACTCTGGATTACATTTTTTTGCGGTACTGTTTCATTCATGAAACGATGAATCGATGAATTTTTGCAATACGGAAATAATATTACACTTTTCCATTAACAAAGTTCTTAAATCTCAATCTAAATCATGTTATGATTCCACTCTGGCTTACATTCGTTTCATTCATGAAACGATGAATCGATGAATTTTTGCAAGTTGCATTGCAATACGGAAATAATATTACACTTTTCCAATAAATCATGTTGTGATTCACTCACTCTGATGAATTTTTGCAAGTTGCATTGCAATACGGAAATAATATTACACTTTTCCAAACAAAGTTCTAAATCATGTTGTGATTCACTCACTCTGGATGAAATTTTGCAAGTTGCATTGCAATACGGAAATAATATTACACTTTTCCATTAACAAAGTTCTAAATTCCACTCTGGATTACATTTTTTTGCTGTACTGTTTCATTCATGAAACGATGAATCGATGAATTTTTGCAAGTTGCATTGCAATACGGAAATAATATTACACTTTTCCATTAACCAAGTTCTAAATCATGTTGTGGTTCACTCACTCTGGATTACATTTTTTTGCTTTACTGTTTCATTCATGAAACGATGAATCGATGAATTTTTGCAATACGGAAATAATATTACACTTTTCCATTAACAAAGTTCTAAATCATGTTGTGATTCACTCACTTTGGATGAATTTTTGCAAGTTGCATTGCAATACGAAAATAATATTACACTTTTCCATTAACAAAGTTCTAAATCATGTTGTGATTCACTCACTCTGGATGAATTTTTGCAAGTTGCATTGCAATACGAAAATAATATTACACTTTTCCATTAACCAAGTTCTAAATCATGTTGTGGTTCACTCACTCTGGATTACATTTTTTTACTGTACTGTTTCATTCATGAAACGATGAATCAATGAATTTTTGCAATACGGAAATAATATTACACTTTTCCATTAACAAAGTTCTAAATCATGTTGTGATTCACTCACTTTGGATGAATTTTTGCAAGTTGCATTGCAATACGGAAATAATATTACACTTTTCCATTAACCAAGTTCTAAATCATGTTGTGGTTCACTCACTCTGGATTACATTTTTTTGCGGTACTGTTTCATTCATGAAACGATGAATCGATGAATTTTTGCAATACGGAAATAATATTACACTTTTCCATTAACAAAGTTCTAAATCATGTTGTGATTCACTCACTCTGGATGAATTTTTGCAAGTTGCATTGCAATACGAAAATAATATTACACTTTTCCATTAACAAAGTTCTAAATCATGTTGTGATTCACTCACTCTGGATTACATTTTTTTGCGGTACTGTTTTCATTCATGAAACGATGAATCGATGAATTTTTGCAATACGGAAATAATATTACACTTTTCCATTAACAAAGTTCTAAATCATGTTGTGATTCACTCACTTTGGATGAATTTTTGCAAGTTGCATTGAAATACGAAAATAATATTACACTTTTCCAATAACAAATTTCTAAATCATGTTGTGATTCACTCACTCTGGATGAATTTTTGCAAGTTGCATTGCAATACGAAAATAATATTACACTTTTCCATGAACAAAGTTCTAAATCATGTGATTCACTCACTCTGGATGAATTTTTGCAAGTTGCATTGCATGTTATGATTCCATTCTGGATTACATTTCTTTTGCTGTTACTGTTTCATTCATGAAACGATGAATCGATGAATTTTTGCAAGTTGCATTGCAATACGAAAATAAAATTACTCTTTTCCAATAACAAAGTTCTAAATCATGTTATGATTCCACTCTGGATTACATTTTTTTGCTGTACTGTTTCATTCATGAAACGATGAATCGATGAATTTTTGCAATACGGAAATAATATTACACTTTTCCATTAACAAAGTTCTAAGTCTCAATCTAAATCATGTTATGATTCCACTCTGGATTACATTCGTTTCATTCATGAAACGATGAATCGATGAATTTTTGCAAGTTGCATTGCAATACGGAAATAATATTACACTTTTCCATTAACAAAGCTCTAAATCATGTTGTGATTCACTCACTCTGGATTAATTTTTGCAAGTTGCATTGCAATACGAAAATAATATTACACTTTTCCAATAACAAAGTTCTAAATCATGTTGTGGTTCACTCACTCTGGATTACATTTTTTGCGGTACTGTTTCATTCATGAAACGATGAATCGATGAATTTTTGCAATACGGAAATAATATTACACTTTTCCATTAACAAAGTTCTAAATCATGTTGTGATTCACTCACTTTGGATGAATTTTTGCAAGTTGCATTGCAATACGAAAATAATATTACACTTTTCCAATAACAAATTTCTAAATCATGTTGTGATTCACTCACTCTGGATGAATTTTTGCAAGTTGCATTGCAATACGAAAATAATATTACACTTTTCCATTAACAAAGTTCTAAATCATGTGATTCACTCACTCTGGATGAATTTTTGCAAGTTGCATTGCATGTTATGATTCCATTCTGGATTACATTTCTTTTGCTGTTACTGTTTCATTCATGAAACGATGAATCGATGAATTTTTGCAAGTTGCATTGCAATACGAAAATAAAATTACTCTTTTCCAATAACAAAGTTCTAAATCATGTTGTGATTCAGTCACTCTGGATGAATTTTTGCAAGTTGCATTGCAATACGGAAAATAATATTACTTTTCCATTAACAAAGTTCTAAATCATGTTATGATTCCACTCTGGATTACATTTTTTTGCTGTACTGTTTCATTCATGAAACGATGAATCGATGAATTTTTGCAATACGGAAATAATATTACACTTTTCCATTAACAAAGTTCTAAGTCTCAATCTAAATCATGTTATGATTCCACTCTGGATTACATTCGTTTCATTCATGAAACGATGAATCGATGAATTTTTGCAAGTTGCATTGCAATACGGAAATAATATTACACTTTTCCATTAACAAAGCTCTAAATCATGTTGTGATTCACTCACTCTGGATGAATTTTTGCAAGTTGCATTGCAATACGAAAATAATATTACACTTTTCCAATAACAAAGTTCTAAATCATGTTGTGATTCACTCACTCTGGATGAATTTTTGCAAGTTGCATTGCAATACGGAAAATAATATTACTTTTCCATTAACAAAGTTCTAAATCATGTTATGATTCCACTCTGGATTACATTTTTTTGCTGTACTGTTTCATTCATGAAACGATGAATCGATGAATTTTTGCAATACGGAAATAATATTACACTTTTCCATTAACAAAGTTCTAAATCTCAATCTAAATCATGTTATGATTCCACTCTGGATTTACATTCGTTTCATTCATGAAACGATGAATCGATGAATTTTTGCAAGTTGCATTGCAATACGGAAATAATATTACACTTTTCCATTAACAAAGCTCTAAATCATGTTGTGATTCACTCACTCTGGATGAATTTTTGCAAGTTGCATTGCAATACGGAAAATAATATTTCTTTTCCATTAACAAAGTTCTAAATCATGTTATGATTCCACTCTGGATTACATTTTTTTGCTGTACTGTTTCATTCATGAAACGATGAATCGATGAATTTTTGCAATACGGAAATAATATTACACTTTTCCATTAACAAAGTTCTAAGTCTCAATCTAAATCATGTTATGATTCCACTCTGGATTACATTCGTTTCATTCATGAAACGATGAATCGATGAATTTTTGCAAGTTGCATTGCAATACGGAAATAATATTACACTTTTCCATTAACAAAGCTCTAAATCATGTTGTGATTCACTCACTCTGGATGAATTTTTGCAAGTTGCATTGCAATACGAAAATAATATTACACTTTTCCAATAACAAAGTTCTAAATTCCACTCTGGATTACATTTTTTTGCTGTACTGTTTCATTCATGAAACGATGAATCGATGAATTTTTGCAAGTTGCATTGCAATACGGAAATAATATTACACTTTTCCATTAACCAAGTTCTAAATCATGTTGTGGTTCACTCACTCTGGATTACATTTTTTTGCGGTACTGTTTCATTCATGAAACGATGAATCGATGAATTTTTGCAATACGGAAATAATATTACACTTTTCCATTAACAAAGTTCTAAATCTCAATCTAAATCATGTTATGATTCCACTCTGGATTTACATTCGTTTCATTCATGAAACGATGAATCGATGAATTTTTGCAAGTTGCATTGCAATACGGAAATAATATTACACTTTTCCATTAACAAAGCTCTAAATCATGTTGTGATTCACTCACTCTGGATGAATTTTTGCAAGTTGCATTGCAATACGGAAAATAATATTTCTTTTCCATTAACAAAGTTCTAAATCATGTTATGATTCCACTCTGGATTACATTTTTTTGCTGTACTGTTTCATTCATGAAACGATGAATCGATGAATTTTTGCAATACGGAAATAATATTACACTTTTCCATTAACAAAGTTCTAAGTCTCAATCTAAATCATGTTATGATTCCACTCTGGATTACATTCGTTTCATTCATGAAACGATGAATCGATGAATTTTTGCAAGTTGCATTGCAATACGGAAATAATATTACACTTTTCCATTAACAAAGCTCTAAATCATGTTGTGATTCACTCACTCTGGATGAATTTTTGCAAGTTGCATTGCAATACGAAAATAATATTACACTTTTCCAATAACAAAGTTCTAAATCATGTTGTGATTCACTCACTCTGGATGAATTTTTGCAAGTTGCATTGCAATACGGAAAATAATATTACTTTTCCATTAACAAAGTTCTAAATCATGTTATGATTCCACTCTGGATTACATTTTTTTGCTGTACTGTTTCATTCATGAAACGATGAATCGATGAATTTTTGCAATACGGAAATAATATTACACTTTTCCATTAACAAAGTTCTAAATCTCAATCTAAATCATGTTATGATTCCACTCTGGATTTACATTCGTTTCATTCATGAAACGATGAATCGATGAATTTTTGCAATACGGAAATAATATTACACTTTTCCATTAACAAAGTTCTAAATCATGTTGTGATTCACTCACTTTGGATGAATTTTTGCAAGTTGCATTGCAATACGAAAATAATATTACACTTTTCCAATAACAAATTTCTAAATCATGTTGTGATTCACTCACTCTGGATGAATTTTTGCAAGTTGCATTGCAATACGGAAAATAATATTACTTTTCCATTAACAAAGTTCTAAATCATTTTGTGATTCACTCACTCTGGATTACATTTTTTTGCGGTACTGTTTCATTCATGAAACGATGAATCGATGAATTTTTGCAATACGGAAATAATATTACACTTTTCCATTAACAAAGCTCTAAATCATGTTGTGATTCACTCACTCTGGATGAATTTTTGCAAGTTGCATTGCAATACGGAAATAATATTACACTTTTCCAATAACAAAGTTCTAAATCATGTTGTGATTCACTCACTCTGGATGAAATTTTGCAAGTTGCATTGCAATACGGAAATAATATTACACTTTTCCATTAACAAAGTTCTAAATCATGTTGTGATTCACTCACTCTGGATGAATTTTTGCAAGTTGCATTGCAATACGAAAATAATATTACACTTTTCCATTAACCAAGTTCTAAATCATGTTGTGGTTCACTCACTCTGGATTACATTTTTTTACTGTACTGTTTCATTCATGAAACGATGAATCGATGAATTTTTGCAATACGGAAATAATATTACACTTTTCCATTAACAAAGTTCTAAATCATGTTGTGATTCACTCACTTTGGATGAATTTTTTCAAGTTGCATTGCAATACGGAAATAATATTACACTTTTCCATTAACCAAGTTCTAAATCATGTTGTGGTTCACTCACTCTGGATTACATTTTTTTGCGGTACTGTTTCATTCATGAAACGATGAATCGATGAATTTTTGCAATACGGAAATAATATTACACTTTTCCATTAACAAAGTTCTAAATCATGTTGTGATTCACTCACTCTGGGTGAATTTTTGCAAGTTGCATTGCAATACGAAAATAATATTACACTTTTCCATTAACCAAGTTCTAAATCATGTTGTGGTTCACTCACTCTGGATTACATTTTTTTGCTGTACTGTTTCATTCATGAAACGATGAATCGATGAATTTTTGCAATACGGAAATAATATTACACTTTTCCATTAACAAAGTTCTAAGTCAATCTAAATCATGTTATGATTCCACTCTGGATTACATTCGTTTCATTCATGAAACGATGAATCGATGAATTTTTGCAAGTTGCATTGCAATACGGAAATAATATTACACTTTTCCATTAACAAAGCTCTAAATCATGTTGTGATTCACTCACTCTGGATGAATTTTTGCAAGTTGCATTGCAATACGAAAATAATATTACACTTTTCCAATAACAAAGTTCTAAATCATGTTGCGATTCACTCACTCTGGATGAATTTTTGCAAGTTGCATTGCAATACGGAAAATAATATTACTTTTCCATTAACAAAGTTCTAAATCATGTTATGATTCCACTCTGGATTACATTTTTTTGCTGTACTGTTTCATTCATAAAACGATGGATCGATGAATTTTTGCAATACGGAAATAATATTAAACTTTTCCATTAACAAAGTTCTAAATCTCAATCTAAATCATGTTATGATTCCACTCTGGATTTACATTCGTTTCATTCATGAAACGATGAATCGATGAATTTTTGCAAGTTGCATTGCAATACGGAAATAATATTACACTTTTCCATTAACAAAGCTCTAAATCATGTTGTGATTCACTCACTCTGGATGAATTTTTGCAAGTTGCATTGCAATACGAAAATAATATTACACTTTTCCATTAACCAAGTTCTAAATCATGTTGTGGTTCACTCACTCTGGATTACATTTTTTTGCTGTACTGTTTCATTCATGAAACGATGAATCGATGAATTTTTGCAATACGGAAATAATATTACACTTTTCCATTAACAAAGTTCTAAGTCTCAATCTAAATCATGTTATGATTCCACTCTGGATTACATTCGTTTCATTCATGAAACGATGAATCGATTAATTTTTGCAAGTTGCATTGCAATACGGAAATAATATTACACTTTTCCATTAACAAAGCTCTAAATCATGTTGTGATTCACTCACTCTGGATGAATTTTTGCAAGTTGCATTGCAATACGAAAATAATATTACACTTTTCCAATAACAAAGTTCTAAATCATGTTGCGATTCACTCACTCTGGATGAATTTTTGCAAGTTGCATTGCAATACGGAAAATAATATTACTTTTCCATTAACAAAGTTCTAAATCATGTTGTGGTTCACTCACTCTGGATTACATTTTTTTACTGTACTGTTTCATTCATGAAACGATGAATCGATGAATTTTTGCAATACGGAAATAATATTACACTTTTCCATTAACAAAGTTCTAAATCATGTTGTGATTCACTCACTTTGGATGAATTTTTGCAAGTTGCATTGCAATACGGAAATAATATTACACTTTTCCATTAACCAAGTTCTAAATCATGTTGTGGTTCACTCACTCTGGATTACATTTTTTTGCGGTACTGTTTCATTCATGAAACGATGAATCGATGAATTTTTGCAATACGGAAATAATATTACACTTTTCCATTAACAAAGTTCTAAATCATGTTGTGATTCACTCACTCTGGATGAATTTTTGCAAGTTGCATTGCAATACGAAAATAATATTACACTTTTCCATTAACCAAGTTCTAAATCATGTTGTGGTTCACTCACTCTGGATTACATTTTTTTACTGTACTGTTTCATTCATGAAACGATGAATCGATGAATTTTTGCAATACGGAAATAATATTACACTTTTCCATTAACAAAGTTCTAAATCATGTTGTGATTCACTCACTTTGGATGAATTTTTTCAAGTTGCATTGCAATACGGAAATAATATTACACTTTTCCATTAACCAAGTTCTAAATCATGTTGTGATTCACTCACTCTGGATGAATTTTTGCAAGTTGCATTGCAATACGGAAATAATATTACACTTTTCCAATAACAAAGTTCTAAATCATGTTGTGATTCACTCACTCTGGATGAAATTTTGCAAGTTGCATTGCAATACGGAAATAATATTACACTTTTCCATTAACAAAGTTCTAAATCATGTTGTGATTCACTCACTCTGGATGAATTTTTGCAAGTTGCATTGCAATACGAAAATAATATTACACTTTTCCATTAACCAAGTTCTAAATCATGTTGTGGTTCACTCACTCTGGATTACATTTTTTTACTGTACTGTTTCATTCATGAAACGATGAATCGATGAATTTTTGCAATACGGAAATAATATTACACTTTTCCATTAACAAAGTTCTAAATCATGTTGTGATTCACTCACTTTGGATGAATTTTTTCAAGTTGCATTGCAATACGGAAATAATATTACACTTTTCCATTAACCAAGTTCTAAATCATGTTGTGGTTCACTCACTCTGGATTACATTTTTTTGCGGTACTGTTTCATTCATGAAACGATGAATCGATGAATTTTTGCAATACGGAAATAATATTACACTTTTCCATTAACAAAGTTCTAAATCATGTTGTGATTCACTCACTCTGGGTGAATTTTTGCAAGTTGCATTGCAATACGAAAATAATATTACACTTTTCCATTAACCAAGTTCTAAATCATGTTGTGGTTCACTCACTCTGGATTACATTTTTTTGCTGTACTGTTTCATTCATGAAACGATGAATCGATGAATTTTTGCAATACGGAAATAATATTACACTTTTCCATTAACAAAGTTCTAAGTCAATCTAAATCATGTTATGATTCCACTCTGGATTACATTCGTTTCATTCATGAAACGATGAATCGATGAATTTTTGCAAGTTGCATTGCAATACGGAAATAATATTACACTTTTCCATTAACAAAGCTCTAAATCATGTTGTGATTCACTCACTCTGGATGAATTTTTGCAAGTTGCATTGCAATACGAAAATAATATTACACTTTTCCAATAACAAAGTTCTAAATCATGTTGCGATTCACTCACTCTGGATGAATTTTTGCAAGTTGCATTGCAATACGGAAAATAATATTACTTTTCCATTAACAAAGTTCTAAATCATGTTATGATTCCACTCTGGATTACATTTTTTTGCTGTACTGTTTCATTCATAAAACGATGGATCGATGAATTTTTGCAATACGGAAATAATATTAAACTTTTCCATTAACAAAGTTCTAAATCTCAATCTAAATCATGTTATGATTCCACTCTGGATTTACATTCGTTTCATTCATGAAACGATGAATCGATGAATTTTTGCAAGTTGCATTGCAATACGGAAATAATATTACACTTTTCCATTAACAAAGCTCTAAATCATGTTGTGATTCACTCACTCTGGATGAATTTTTGCAAGTTGCATTGCAATACGAAAATAATATTACACTTTTCCATTAACCAAGTTCTAAATCATGTTGTGGTTCACTCACTCTGGATTACATTTTTTTGCTGTACTGTTTCATTCATGAAACGATGAATCGATGAATTTTTGCAATACGGAAATAATATTACACTTTTCCATTAACAAAGTTCTAAGTCTCAATCTAAATCATGTTATGATTCCACTCTGGATTACATTCGTTTCATTCATGAAACGATGAATCGATGAATTTTTGCAAGTTGCATTGCAATACGGAAATAATATTACACTTTTCCATTAACAAAGCTCTAAATCATGTTGTGATTCACTCACTCTGGATGAATTTTTGCAAGTTGCATTGCAATACGAAAATAATATTACACTTTTCCAATAACAAAGTTCTAAATCATGTTGCGATTCACTCACTCTGGATGAATTTTTGCAAGTTGCATTGCAATACGGAAAATAATATTACTTTTCCATTAACAAAGTTCTAAATCATGTTGTGGTTCACTCACTCTGGATTACATTTTTTTACTGTACTGTTTCATTCATGAAACGATGAATCGATGAATTTTTGCAATACGGAAATAATATTACACTTTTCCATTAACAAAGTTCTAAATCATGTTGTGATTCACTCACTTTGGATGAATTTTTGCAAGTTGCATTGCAATACGGAAATAATATTACACTTTTCCATTAACCAAGTTCTAAATCATGTTGTGGTTCACTCACTCTGGATTACATTTTTTTGCGGTACTGTTTCATTCATGAAACGATGAATCGATGAATTTTTGCAATACGGAAATAATATTACACTTTTCCATTAACAAAGTTCTAAATCATGTTGTGATTCACTCACTCTGGATGAATTTTTGCAAGTTGCATTGCAATACGAAAATAATATTACACTTTTCCATTAACCAAGTTCTAAATCATGTTGTGGTTCACTCACTCTGGATTACATTTTTTTACTGTACTGTTTCATTCATGAAACGATGAATCGATGAATTTTTGCAATACGGAAATAATATTACACTTTTCCATTAACAAAGTTCTAAATCATGTTGTGATTCACTCACTTTGGATGAATTTTTTCAAGTTGCATTGCAATACGGAAATAATATTACACTTTTCCATTAACCAAGTTCTAAATCATGTTGTGGTTCACTCACTCTGGATTACATTTTTTTGCGGTACTGTTTCATTCATGAAACGATGAATCGATGAATTTTTGCAATACGGAAATAATATTACACTTTTCCATTAACAAAGTTCTAAATCATGTTGTGATTCACTCACTCTGGATGAATTTTTGCAAGTTGCATTGCAATACGAAAATAATATTACACTTTTCCATTAACCAAGTTCTAAATCATGTTGTGGTTCACTCACTCTGGATTACATTTTTTTGCTGTACTGTTTCATTCATGAAACGATGAATCGATGAATTTTTGCAATACGGAAATAATATTACACTTTTCCATTAACAAAGTTCTAAGTCAATCTAAATCATGTTATGATTCCACTCTGGATTACATTCGTTTCATTCATGAAACGATGAATCGATGAATTTTTGCAAGTTGCATTGCAATACGGAAATAATATTACACTTTTCCATTAACAAAGCTCTAAATCATGTTGTGATTCACTCACTCTGGATGAATTTTTGCAAGTTGCATTGCAATACGAAAATAATATTACACTTTTCCAATAACAAAGTTCTAAATCATGTTGCGATTCACTCACTCTGGATGAATTTTTGCAAGTTGCATTGCAATACGGAAAATAATATTACTTTTCCATTAACAAAGTTCTAAATCATGTTATGATTCCACTCTGGATTACATTTTTTTGCTGTACTGTTTCATTCATAAAACGATGGATCGATGAATTTTTGCAATACGGAAATAATATTAAACTTTTCCATTAACAAAGTTCTAAATCTCAATCTAAATCATGTTATGATTCCACTCTGGATTTACATTCGTTTCATTCATGAAACGATGAATCGATGAATTTTTGCAAGTTGCATTGCAATACGGAAATAATATTACACTTTTCCATTAACAAAGCTCTAAATCATGTTGTGATTCACTCACTCTGGATGAATTTTTGCAAGTTGCATTGCAATACGAAAATAATATTACACTTTTCCATTAACCAAGTTCTAAATCATGTTGTGGTTCACTCACTCTGGATTACATTTTTTTGCTGTACTGTTTCATTCATGAAACGATGAATCGATGAATTTTTGCAATACGGAAATAATATTACACTTTTCCATTAACAAAGTTCTAAGTCTCAATCTAAATCATGTTATGATTCCACTCTGGATTACATTCGTTTCATTCATGAAACGATGAATCGATGAATTTTTGCAAGTTGCATTGCAATACGGAAATAATATTACACTTTTCCATTAACAAAGCTCTAAATCATGTTGTGATTCACTCACTCTGGATGAATTTTTGCAAGTTGCATTGCAATACGAAAATAATATTACACTTTTCCAATAACAAAGTTCTAAATCATGTTGCGATTCACTCACTCTGGATGAATTTTTGCAAGTTGCATTGCAATACGGAAAATAATATTACTTTTCCATTAACAAAGTTCTAAATCATGTTGTGGTTCACTCACTCTGGATTACATTTTTTTACTGTACTGTTTCATTCATGAAACGATGAATCGATGAATTTTTGCAATACGGAAATAATATTACACTTTTCCATTAACAAAGTTCTAAATCATGTTGTGATTCACTCACTTTGGATGAATTTTTGCAAGTTGCATTGCAATACGGAAATAATATTACACTTTTCCATTAACCAAGTTCTAAATCATGTTGTGGTTCACTCACTCTGGATTACATTTTTTTGCGGTACTGTTTCATTCATGAAACGATGAATCGATGAATTTTTGCAATACGGAAATAATATTACACTTTTCCATTAACAAAGTTCTAAATCATGTTGTGATTCACTCACTCTGGATGAATTTTTGCAAGTTGCATTGCAATACGAAAATAATATTACACTTTTCCATTAACAAAGTTCTAAATCATGTTGTGATTCAATCACTCTGGATTACATTTTTTTGCGGTACTGTTTTCATTCATGAAACGATGAATCGATGAATTTTTGCAATACGGAAATAATATTACACTTTTCCATTAACAAAGTTCTAAATCATGTTGTGATTCACTCACTTTGGATGAATTTTTGCAAGTTGCATTGCAATACGAAAATAATATTACACTTTTCCAATAACAAATTTCTAAATCATGTTGTGATTCACTCACTCTGGATGAATTTTTGCAAGTTGCATTGCAATACGAAAATAATATTACACTTTTCCATTAACAAAGTTCTAAATCATGTTATGATTCCACTCTGGATTACATTTTTTTGCTGTACTGTTTCATTCATGAAACGATGAATCGATGAATTTTTGCAATACGGAAATAATATTACACTTTTCCATTAACAAAGTTCTAAGTCTCAATCTAAATCATGTTATGATTCCACTCTGGATTACATTCGTTTCATTCATGAAACGATGAATCGATGAATTTTTGCAAGTTGCATTGCAATACGGAAATAATATTACACTTTTCCATTAACAAAGTTCTAAATCATGTTGTGATTCACTCACTCTGGATGAATTTTTGCAAGTTGCATTGCAATACGGAAATAATATTACACTTTTCCATTAACAAAGTTCTAAATCATGTTGTGATTCACTCACTTTGGATGAATTTTTGCAAGTTGCATTGCAATACGAAAATAATATTACACTTTTCCATTAACAGTTCTAAATCATGTGATTCACTCACTCTGGATGAATTTTTGCAAGTTGCATTGCATGTTATGATTCCATTCTGGATTCCATTTTTTTTGCTGTTACTGTTTCATTCATGAAACGATGAATCGATGAATATTTGCAAGTTGCATTGCAATACGAAAATAATATTACACTTTTCCAATAACAAAGTTCTAAATCATGTTGTGATTCACTCACTCTGGATGAATTTTTGCAAGTTGCATTGCAATACGGAAAATAATATTACTTTTCCATTAACAAAGTTCTAAATCATGTTATGATTCCACTCTGGATTACATTTTTTTGCTGTACTGTTTCATTCATGAAACGATGAATCGATGAATTTTTGCAATACGGAAATAATATTACACTTTTCCATTAACAAAGTTCTAAATCTCAATCTAAATCATGTTATGATTCCACTCTGGATTACATTCGTTTCATTCATGAAACGATGAATCGATGAATTTTTGCAAGTTGCATTGCAATACGGAAATAATATTACACTTTTCCATTAACAAAGCTCTAAATCATGTTGTGATTCACTCACTCTGGATGAATTTTTGCAAGTTGCATTGCAATACGAAAATAATATTACACTTTTCCAATAACAAAGTTCTAAATCATGTTGTGATTCACTCACTCTGGATGAATTTTTGCAAGTTGCATTGCAATACGGAAAATAATATTACTTTTCCATTAACAAAGTTCTAAATCATGTTATGATTCCACTCTGGATTACATTTTTTTGCTGTACTGTTTCATTCATGAAACGATGAATCGATGAATTTTTGCAATACGGAAATAATATTACACTTTTCCATTAACAAAGCTCTAAATCATGTTGTGATTCACTCACTCTGGATGAATTTTTGCAAGTTGCATTGCAATACGGAAATAATATTACACTTTTCCAATAACAAAGTTCTAAATCATGTTGTGATTCACTCACTCTGGATGAAATTTTGCAAGTTGCATTGCAATACGGAAATAATATTACACTTTTCCATTAACAAAGTTCTAAATTCCACTCTGGATTACATTTTTTTGCTGTACTGTTTCATTCATGAAACGATGAATCGATGAATTTTTGCAAGTTGCATTGCAATACGGAAATAATATTACACTTTTCCATTAACAAAGTTCTAAATCATGTTGTGATTCACTCACTTTGGATGAATTTTTGCAAGTTGCATTGCAATACGAAAATAATATTACACTTTTCCATTAACAAAGTTCTAAATCATGTTGTGATTCACTCACTCTGGATGAATTTTTGCAAGTTGCATTGCAATACGAAAATAATATTACACTTTTCCATTAACCAAGTTCTAAATCATGTTGTGGTTCACTCACTCTGGATTACATTTTTTTACTGTACTGTTTCATTCATGAAACGATGAATCGATGAATTTTTGCAATACGGAAATAATATTACACTTTTCCATTAACAAAGTTCTAAATCATGTTGTGATTCACTCACTTTGGATGAATTTTTGCAAGTTGCATTGCAATACGGAAATAATATTACACTTTTCCATTAACCAAGTTCTAAATCATGTTGTGGTTCACTCACTCTGGATTACATTTTTTTGCGGTACTGTTTCATTCATGAAACGATGAATCGATGAATTTTTGCAATACGGAAATAATATTACACTTTTCCATTAACAAAGTTCTAAATCATGTTGTGATTCACTCACTTTGGATGAATTTTTGCAAGTTGCATTGCAATACGAAAATAATATTACACTTTTCCAATAACAAATTTCTAAATCATGTTGTGATTCACTCACTCTGGATGAATTTTTGCAAGTTGCATTGCAATACGAAAATAATATTACACTTTTCCATTAACAAAGTTCTAAATCATGTTATGATTCCACTCTGGATTACATTTTTTTGCTGTACTGTTTCATTCATGAAACGATGAATCAATGAATTTTTGCAATACGGAAATAATATTACACTTTTCCATTAACAAAGTTCTAAGTCTCAATCTAAATCATGTTATGATTCCACTCTGGATTACATTCGTTTCATTCATGAAACGATGAATCGATGAATTTTTGCAAGTTGCATTGCAATACGGAAATAATATTACACTTTTCCATTAACAAAGTTCTAAATCATGTTGTGATTCACTCACTCTGGATGAATTTTTGCAAGTTGCATTGCAATACGAAAATAATATTACACTTTTCCATTAACCAAGTTCTAAATCATGTTGTGGTTCACTCACTCTGGATTACATTTTTTTACTGTACTGTTTCATTCATGAAACGATGAATCGATGAATTTTTGCAATACGGAAATAATATTACACTTTTCCATTAACAAAGTTCTAAATCATGTTGTGATTCACTCACTTTGGATGAATTTTTGCAAGTTGCATTGCAATACGGAAATAATATTACACTTTTCCATTAACCAAGTTCTAAATCATGTTGTGGTTCACTCACTCTGGATTACATTTTTTTGCGGTACTGTTTCATTCATGAAACGATGAATCGATGAATTTTTGCAATACGGAAATAATATTACACTTTTCCATTAACAAAGTTCTAAATCATGTTGTGATTCACTCACTCTGGATGAATTTTTGCAAGTTGCATTGCAATACGAAAATAATATTACACTTTTCCATTAACAAAGTTCTAAATCATGTTGTGATTCACTCACTCTGGATTACATTTTTTTGCGGTACTGTTTTCATTCATGAAACGATGAATCGATGAATTTTTGCAATACGGAAATAATATTACACTTTTCCATTAACAAAGTTCTAAATCATGTTGTGATTCACTCACTTTGGATGAATTTTTGCAAGTTGCATTGCAATACGAAAATAATATTACACTTTTCCAATAACAAATTTCTAAATCATGTTGTGATTCACTCACTCTGGATGAATTTTTGCAAGTTGCATTGCAATACGAAAATAATATTACACTTTTCCATTAACAAAGTTCTAAATCATGTGATTCACTCACTCTGGATGAATTTTTGCAAGTTGCATTGCATGTTATGATTCCATTCTGGATTACATTTCTTTTGCTGTTACTGTTTCATTCATGAAACGATGAATCGATGAATTTTTGCAAGTTGCATTGCAATACGAAAATAAAATTACTCTTTTCCAATAACAAAGTTCTAAATCATGTTGTGATTCAGTCACTCTGGATGAATTTTTGCAAGTTGCATTGCAATACGGAAAATAATATTACTTTTCCATTAACAAAGTTCTAAATTATGTTATGATTCCACTCTGGATTACATTTTTTTGCTGTACTGTTTCATTCATGAAACGATGAATCGATGAATTTTTGCAATACGGAAATAATATTACACTTTTCCATTAACAAAGTTCTAAGTCTCAATCTAAATCATGTTATGATTCCACTCTGGATTACATTCGTTTCATTCATGAAACGATGAATCGATGAATTTTTGCAAGTTGCATTGCAATACGGAAATAATATTACACTTTTCCATTAACAAAGCTCTAAATCATGTTGTGATTCACTCACTCTGGATGAATTTTTGCAAGTTGCATTGCAATACGAAAATAATATTACACTTTTCCAATAACAAAGTTCTAAATCATGTTGTGATTCACTCACTCTGGATGAATTTTTGCAAGTTGCATTGCAATACGGAAAATAATATTACTTTTCCATTAACAAAGTTCTAAATCATGTTATGATTCCACTCTGGATTACATTTTTTTGCTGTACTGTTTCATTCATGAAACGATGAATCGATGAATTTTTGCAATACGGAAATAATATTACACTTTTCCATTAACAAAGTTCTAAATCTCAATCTAAATCATGTTATGATTCCACTCTGGATTTACATTCGTTTCATTCATGAAACGATGAATCGATGAATTTTTGCAATACGGAAATAATATTACACTTTTCCATTAACAAAGTTCTAAATCATGTTGTGATTCACTCACTTTGGATGAATTTTTGCAAGTTGCATTGCAATACGAAAATAATATTACACTTTTCCAATAACAAATTTCTAAATCATGTTGTGATTCACTCACTCTGGATGAATTTTTGCAAGTTGCATTGCAATACGGAAAATAATATTACTTTTCCATTAACAAAGTTCTAAATCATTTTGTGATTCACTCACTCTGGATTACATTTTTTTGCGGTACTGTTTCATTCATGAAACGATGAATCGATGAATTTTTGCAATACGGAAATAATATTACACTTTTCCATTAACAAAGCTCTAAATCATGTTGTGATTCACTCACTCTGGATGAATTTTTGCAAGTTGCATTGCAATACGGAAATAATATTACACTTTTCCAATAACAAAGTTCTAAATCATGTTGTGATTCACTCACTCTGGATGAAATTTTGCAAGTTGCATTGCAATACGGAAATAATATTACACTTTTCCATTAACAAAGTTCTAAATCATGTTGTGATTCACTCACTCTGGATGAATTTTTGCAAGTTGCATTGCAATACGAAAATAATATTACACTTTTCCATTAACCAAGTTCTAAATCATGTTGTGGTTCACTCACTCTGGATTACATTTTTTTACTGTACTGTTTCATTCATGAAACGATGAATCGATGAATTTTTGCAATACGGAAATAATATTACACTTTTCCATTAACAAAGTTCTAAATCATGTTGTGATTCACTCACTTTGGATGAATTTTTTCAAGTTGCATTGCAATACGGAAATAATATTACACTTTTCCATTAACCAAGTTCTAAATCATGTTGTGGTTCACTCACTCTGGATTACATTTTTTTGCGGTACTGTTTCATTCATGAAACGATGAATCGATGAATTTTTGCAATACGGAAATAATATTACACTTTTCCATTAACAAAGTTCTAAATCATGTTGTGATTCACTCACTCTGGATGAATTTTTGCAAGTTGCATTGCAATACGAAAATAATATTACACTTTTCCATTAACCAAGTTCTAAATCATGTTGTGGTTCACTCACTCTGGATTACATTTTTTTGCTGTACTGTTTCATTCATGAAACGATGAATCGATGAATTTTTGCAATACGGAAATAATATTACACTTTTCCATTAACAAAGTTCTAAGTCAATCTAAATCATGTTATGATTCCACTCTGGATTACATTCGTTTCATTCATGAAACGATGAATCGATGAATTTTTGCAAGTTGCATTGCAATACGGAAATAATATTACACTTTTCCATTAACAAAGCTCTAAATCATGTTGTGATTCACTCACTCTGGATGAATTTTTGCAAGTTGCATTGCAATACGAAAATAATATTACACTTTTCCAATAACAAAGTTCTAAATCATGTTGCGATTCACTCACTCTGGATGAATTTTTGCAAGTTGCATTGCAATACGGAAAATAATATTACTTTTCCATTAACAAAGTTCTAAATCATGTTGTGGTTCACTCACTCTGGATTACATTTTTTTACTGTACTGTTTCATTCATGAAACGATGAATCGATGAATTTTTGCAATACGGAAATAATATTACACTTTTCCATTAACAAAGTTCTAAATCATGTTGTGATTCACTCACTTTGGATGAATTTTTGCAAGTTGCATTGCAATACGGAAATAATATTACACTTTTCCATTAACCAAGTTCTAAATCATGTTGTGGTTCACTCACTCTGGATTACATTTTTTTGCGGTACTGTTTCATTCATGAAACGATGAATCGATGAATTTTTGCAATACGGAAATAATATTACACTTTTCCATTAACAAAGTTCTAAATCATGTTGTGATTCACTCACTCTGGATGAATTTTTGCAAGTTGCATTGCAATACGAAAATAATATTACACTTTTCCATTAACAAAGTTCTAAATCATGTTGTGATTCACTCACTCTGGATTACATTTTTTTGCGGTACTGTTTTCATTCATGAAACGATGAATCGATGAATTTTTGCAATACGGAAATAATATTACACTTTTCCATTAACAAAGTTCTAAATCATGTTGTGATTCACTCACTTTGGATGAATTTTTGCAAGTTGCATTGCAATACGAAAATAATATTACACTTTTCCAATAACAAATTTCTAAATCATGTTGTGATTCACTCACTCTGGATGAATTTTTGCAAGTTGCATTGCAATACGAAAATAATATTACACTTTTCCATTAACAAAGTTCTAAATCATGTTATGATTCCACTCTGGATTACATTTTTTTGCTGTACTGTTTCATTCATGAAACGATGAATCGATGAATTTTTGCAATACGGAAATAATATTACACTTTTCCATTAACAAAGTTCTAAGTCTCAATCTAAATCATGTTATGATTCCACTCTGGATTACATTCGTTTCATTCATGAAACGATGAATCGATGAATTTTTGCAAGTTGCATTGCAATACGGAAATAATATTACACTTTTCCATTAACAAAGTTCTAAATCATGTTGTGATTCACTCACTCTGGATGAATTTTTGCAAGTTGCATTGCAATACGAAAATAATATTACACTTTTCCATTAACCAAGTTCTAAATCATGTTGTGGTTCACTCACTCTGGATTACATTTTTTTACTGTACTGTTTCATTCATGAAACGATGAATCGATGAATTTTTGCAATACGGAAATAATATTACACTTTTCCATTAACAAAGTTCTAAATCATGTTGTGATTCACTCACTTTGGATGAATTTTTGCAAGTTGCATTGCAATACGGAAATAATATTACACTTTTCCATTAACCAAGTTCTAAATCATGTTGTGGTTCACTCACTCTGGATTACATTTTTTTGCGGTACTGTTTCATTCATGAAACGATGAATCGATGAATTTTTGCAATACGGAAATAATATTACACTTTTCCATTAACAAAGTTCTAAATCATGTTGTGATTCACTCACTCTGGATGAATTTTTGCAAGTTGCATTGCAATACGAAAATAATATTACACTTTTCCATTAACAAAGTTCTAAATCATGTTGTGATTCACTCACTCTGGATTACATTTTTTTGCGGTACTGTTTTCATTCATGAAACGATGAATCGATGAATTTTTGCAATACGGAAATAATATTACACTTTTCCATTAACAAAGTTCTAAATCATGTTGTGATTGACTCACTTTGGATGAATTTTTGCAAGTTGCATTGCAATACGAAAATAATATTACACTTTTCCAATAACAAATTTCTAAATCATGTTGTGATTCACTCACTCTGGATGAATTTTTGCAAGTTGCATTGCAATACGAAAATAATATTACACTTTTCCATTAACAAAGTTCTAAATCATGTTATGATTCCACTCTGGATTACATTTTTTTGCTGTACTGTTTCATTCATGAAACGATGAATCGATGAATTTTTGCAATACGGAAATAATATTACACTTTTCCATTAACAAAGTTCTAAGTCTCAATCTAAATCATGTTATGATTCCACTCTGGATTACATTCGTTTCATTCATGAAACGATGAATCGATGAATTTTTGCAAGTTGCATTGCAATACGGAAATAATATTACACTTTTCCATTAACAAAGTTCTAAATCATGTTGTGATTCACTCACTCTGGATGAATTTTTGCAAGTTGCATTGCAATACGAAAATAATATTACACTTTTCCATTAACCAAGTTCTAAATCATGTTGTGGTTCACTCACTCTGGATTACATTTTTTTACTGTACTGTTTCATTCATGAAACGATGAATCGATGAATTTTTGCAATACGGAAATAATATTACACTTTTCCATTAACAAAGTTCTAAATCATGTTGTGATTCACTCACTTTGGATGAATTTTTGCAAGTTGCATTGCAATACGGAAATAATATTACACTTTTCCATTAACCAAGTTCTAAATCATGTTGTGGTTCACTCACTCTGGATTACATTTTTTTGCGGTACTGTTTCATTCATGAAACGATGAATCGATGAATTTTTGCAATACGGAAATAATATTACACTTTTCCATTAACAAAGTTCTAAATCATGTTGTGATTCACTCACTCTGGATGAATTTTTGCAAGTTGCATTGCAATACGAAAATAATATTACACTTTTCCATTAACAAAGTTCTAAATCATGTTGTGATTCACTCACTCTGGATTACATTTTTTTGCGGTACTGTTTTCATTCATGAAACGATGAATCGATGAATTTTTGCAATACGGAAATAACATTACACTTTTCCATTAACAAAGTTCTAAATCATGTTGTGATTGACTCACTTTGGATGAATTTTTGCAAGTTGCATTGCAATACGAAAATAATATTACACTTTTCCAATAACAAATTTCTAAATCATGTTGTGATTCACTCACTCTGGATGAATTTTTGCAAGTTGCATTGCAATACGAAAATAATATTACACTTTTCCATTAACAAAGTTCTAAATCATGTGATTCACTCACTCTGGATGAATTTTTGCAAGTTGCATTGCATGTTATGATTCCATTCTGGATTACATTTCTTTTGCTGTTACTGTTTCATTCATGAAACGATGAATCGATGAATTTTTGCAAGTTGCATTGCAATACGAAAATAAAATTACTCTTTTCCAATAACAAAGTTCTAAATCATGTTGTGATTCAGTCACTCTGGATGAATTTTTGCAAGTTGCATTGCAATACGGAAAATAATATTACTTTTCCATTAACAAAGTTCTAAATCATGTTATGATTCCACTCTGGATTACATTTTTTTGCTGTACTGTTTCATTCATGAAACGATGAATCGATGAATTTTTGCAATACGGAAATAATATTACACTTTTCCATTAACAAAGTTCTAAGTCTCAATCTAAATCATGTTATGATTCCACTCTGGATTACATTCGTTTCATTCATGAAACGATGAATCGATGAATTTTTGCAAGTTGCATTGCAATACGGAAATAATATTACACTTTTCCATTAACAAAGCTCTAAATCATGTTGTGATTCACTCACTCTGGATGAATTTTTGCAAGTTGCATTGCAATACGAAAATAATATTACACTTTTCCAATAACAAAGTTCTAAATCATGTTGTGATTCACTCACTCTGGATGAATTTTTGCAAGTTGCATTGCAATACGGAAAATAATATTACTTTTCCATTAACAAAGTTCTAAATCATGTTATGATTCCACTCTGGATTACATTTTTTTGCTGTACTGTTTCATTCATGAAACGATGAATCGATGAATTTTTGCAATACGGAAATAATATTACACTTTTCCATTAACAAAGTTCTAAATCTCAATCTAAATCATGTTATGATTCCACTCTGGATTTACATTCGTTTCATTCATGAAACGATGAATCGATGAATTTTTGCAAGTTGCATTGCAATACGGAAATAATATTACACTTTTCCATTAACAAAGCTCTAAATCATGTTGTGATTCACTCACTCTGGATGAATTTTTGCAAGTTGCATTGCAATACGGAAAATAATATTTCTTTTCCATTAACAAAGTTCTAAATCATGTTATGATTCCACTCTGGATTACATTTTTTTGCTGTACTGTTTCATTCATGAAACGATGAATCGATGAATTTTTGCAATACGGAAATAATATTACACTTTTCCATTAACAAAGTTCTAAGTCTCAATCTAAATCATGTTATGATTCCACTCTGGATTACATTCGTTTCATTCATGAAACGATGAATCGATGAATTTTTGCAAGTTGCATTGCAATACGGAAATAATATTACACTTTTCCATTAACAAAGCTCTAAATCATGTTGTGATTCACTCACTCTGGATGAATTTTTGCAAGTTGCATTGCAATACGAAAATAATATTACACTTTTCCAATAACAAAGTTCTAAATCATGTTGTGATTCACTCACTCTGGATGAATTTTTGCAAGTTGCATTGCAATACGGAAAATAATATTACTTTTCCATTAACAAAGTTCTAAATCATGTTATGATTCCACTCTGGATTACATTTTTTTGCTGTACTGTTTCATTCATGAAACGATGAATCGATGAATTTTTGCAATACGGAAATAATATTACACTTTTCCATTAAC
>NW_027258942.1:25000-42500 GCF_045791955.1 Oncorhynchus clarkii lewisi | reverse complement strand
ACATACCACAGACACACTGCCCTCATGTAGGGAGGACATACTAAAGACACACTGCACCTCCTCATGTAGGGAGGACATACTACAGACACACTGCACCTCCTCATGTAGGGAGGACATACTACAGACACACTGCACCTCCTCATGTAGGGAGGACATACTACAGACACACTGGATCCCCTCAAGCAGGGAGGACATACTACAGACACACTGCACCCCCCCATGTAGGGAGGACATACAACAGGCACACTGCACCCCCTCAGGTAGGGAGGACATACTACAGATACACTGCCCTCATGTAGGGAGGACATACTACAGACACACTGGATCCCCTCAAGTAGGGAGGACATACAACAGGCACACTGCACCCCCTCATGTAGGGAGGACATACTACAGATACACTGCCCTCATGTAGGGAGGACATACTACAGACACACTGCACCTCCTCACGTAGGGAGGACATACTACAGATACACTGCCCTCATGTAGGGAGGACATACTACAGACACACTGCCCTCATGTAGGTAGGACATACAACAGGCACACTGCACCTCCTCATGTAGGGAGGACATACTACAGATACACTGCCTTCATGTAGGGAGGACATACAACAGGCACACTGCACCTCCTCATGTAGGGAGGACATACTACAGACACACTGCACCTCCTCACGTAGGGAGGACATACTACAGACACACTGCACCCCCTCAGGTAGGGAGGACATACTACAGACACACTGCACCTCCTCATGTAGGGAGGACACACTACAGATACACTGCCCTTATGTAGGGAGGACATACTACAGACACACTGCACCTCCTCATGTAGGGAGGACACACTACAGATACACTGCCCTCATGTAGGGAGGACATACCACAGACACACTGCACCTCCTCATGTAGGGAGGACATACTACTGACACACTGCACCTTCTCATGTAGGGAGGACACACTACAGATACACTGCCCTCATGTAGGGAGGACATACCACAGACACACTGCACCTCCTCATGTAGGGAGGACATACTACAGACACACTGGATCCCCTCATGTAGGGAGGACATACTACAGACACACTGCCCTCATGTAGGGAGGACATACTACAGACACACTGCACCTCTTCATGTAGGGAGGACACACTACAGATGCACTGCCCTCGTGTAAGGAGGACATACTACAGATACACTGCCCTCATGTAGGGAGGACATACTACAGCCACACTGCACCTCCTCATGTAGGGAGGACATACTACAGATACACTGCACCTCCTCATGTAGGGAGGACATACTACAGACACACTGCACCTCCTCATGTAGGGAGGACATACTACAGATACACTGCCCTCATGTAGGGAGGACATACTACAGACACACTGCCCTCATGTAGGTAGGACACACTACAGACACACTGCACCCCCTCAAGTAGGGAGGACACACTACAGACACACTGCACCCCCTCAGGTAGGGAGGACATACTACAGACACACTGCACACCCTCAGGTAGGGTGGACACCCTACAGACACACTGCACCCCCTCAGGTAGGTAGGTCACACTACGGCGAGGTTCACATAATGTCCTTGTCCCATAGTGGTGAAAACAGACTAGTTGTGCAGTATTGTTTCTTTGGTGATTTGGGGTCAGTTTAGTTGGTTAGGATCCCCATTAGCTGTTCCTCATGCAGTAGCTACTCTTTCTGGAGTTCATTTTCCCTTATACCTGAAAGACCAGAAAAATGTCACCTTTGACATTTAGATTTACCCTCTCTGAGTCAGCTGCAAATACTGTATTTTGGGAATCACTCCTCTTACCAACTCTCCATCCCTTTCTACCTCTCTTTCTCTCTCTCTCTCGTGCTCTCCCTCTGTCTAATCCTCCATCTCTCTCTCTCTCTCCCTCTCCCTCTCTCCCTCTCTCTCACTCCCTCTGTCTAATCCTCCATCTCTCTCCCTCTCTCCCTCTCCCTCTCTCCCTCTCTCTCACTCCCTCTGTCTAATCCTCCATCTCTCTCTCTCTCTCCCTCTCCCTCTCTCCCTCTCTCTCACTCCCTCTGTCTAATCCTCCATCTCTCTCCCTCTCTCCCTCTCCCTCTCTCCCTCTCTCTCACTCCCTCTGTCTAATCCTCCATCTCTCTCCCTCTCCCTCTCTCCCTCTCTCTCACTCCCTCTGTCTAATCCTCCATCTCTCTCCCTCTCCCTCTCTCCCTCTCTCTCACTCCCTCTGTCTAATCCTCCATCTCTCTCCCTCTCCCTCTCTCCCTCTCTCTCACTCCCTCTGTCTAATCCTCCATCTCTCTCCCTCTCTCCCTCTCTCTCACTCCCTCTGTCTAATCCTCCATCTCTCTCCCTCTCTCTCTCTCCCTCTCTCTCACTCCCTCTGTCTAGTCCTCCATCTCTCTCCCTCTCTCCATCTCTCTCTCTACCTCTCCCTCTCTCTCCATCACTCCCTCTCTCTAACCCTCCATCTCTCTCCCTCCCTTTCTTTCCCTATCTCAATCTCTCTCTCTCCATCTCTCTCTGTCTCTCTCTCCATCCCTCCTTCTCTCTCTCCCTTCATCTCTCTCGCTCGATCCCTCTCCTGCTCTCTCTCTGTTTCTCTTTCTACAGGGTGATCAGTCGAGCCCCAGGTCTGAAGCTGGTAGTGGAGACTCTAATAACGTCTCTGAAACCTATAGGAAACATTGTCCTTATCTGCTGTGCTTTCTTCATCATATTTGGTATCCTGGGGGTGCAGGTAGGGGCTGTTATCTTTGGAGTACTTGTCTCTCCATCTTTCTTCCTTTGTCTTTTTTTCTATCTCTGTTTTCCTTGTTCCTTCATTTTATCAATATTTCACATTCCCTGTCTTTCTCCTCCAACATATACCCTGTCTTTCTCCTCCAACATATACCCTGTCTTTCTCCTTCAACATATACCATGTCTTTCTCCTCCAACATATACCCTGTCTTTCTCCTCCAACATATACCCTCTTTCTCCTCCAACATATACCCTCTTTCTCCTCCAACATATACCCTGTCTTTCTCCTCCAACATATACCCTGTCTTCCTCCTCCAACATATACCCTGTCTTTCTCCTCCAACATATACCCTGTCTTTCTCCTCCAACATATACCCTGTCTTTCTCCTCCAACATATGCCCTGTCTTTCTCCTCCAACATATACCCTGTCTTTCTCCTCCAACATATACCCTCTTTCTCCTCCAACATATACCCTCTTTCTCCTCCAACATATACCCTCTTTCTCCTCCAACATATACCCTGTCTTTCTCCTCCAACATATACCCTCTTTCTCCTCCAACATATACTCTGTCTTTCTCCTCCAACATATACCCTGTCTTTCTCCTCCAACATATACCCTGTCTTTCTCCTTCAACATATACCCTCTTTCTCCATCAACATATACCCTGTCTTTCTCCTCCAACATATACCCTGTCTTTCTCCTTCAACATATACCCTCTTTCTCCTTCAACATATACCCTCTTTCTCCTTCAACATATACCCTGTCTTTCTCCTCCAACATATACCCTGTCTTTCTCCTCCAACATATACCCTCTTTCTCCTCCAACATATACCCTCTTTCTCCTCCAACATATACCCTCTTTCTCCTCTAACATATACCCTGTCTTTCTCCTCCAACATATACCCTCTTTCTCCTCCAACATATACCCTGTCTTTCTCCTCCAACATATACCCTGTCTTTCTCCTCCAACATATACCCTCTTTCTCCTCCAACAAATACCCTGTCTTTCTCCTCCAACATATACCCTCTTTTTCCTCCAACATATACCCTGTCTTTCTCCTCCAACATATACCCTGTCTTTCTCCTTCAACATATACCCTCTTTCTCCTCCAACATATACCCTCTTTCTCCTCCAACATATACCCTCTTTCTTCTCCAACATATACCCTCTTTCTCCTCCAACATATACCCTGTCTTTCTCCTCCAACATATACCCTGTCTTTCTCCTCCAACATATACCCCGTCTTTCTGTGTCTCTGTTTCCTCACCTTCCTCCCACAGTTGTCTGTCCCTCAGTCTCTGTCCCTTCTCTGTCTTTGTCAGTCTTTGCCACCTGTCTTCCTCTATCTCTCTCTCAATTCCCTAAATCATTCTTGACCATCTATGTAATGACCTCCATATTATTCCATCAAGTGTGTCTATCCTTTGATAATGACATATGAAAGAAACCACTTATATGGTAACAACAAGACATCTGAAGTGGCTCTGTCCATTGTTCCCATTGTTCCCTGACAGCTGTTCAAAGGGAAGTTCTTCTACTGCTTTGGCCCCGACGTCAAGAACATCACCAACAAGTCTGACTGTCTGCAGGCCAACTACAAATGGGTTCATCACAAGTACAACTTTGACAACCTGGGACAGGTAAGGATTTCTCCCAGTATCAATTTCGATGGACAAGGTGTCAAACTGATGGACATGGTGAATGGACCAGTATGAAATACTGAACTGATGGACATGGTGAATGGACGAATACTGAACTGATGGACATGGTGAATGGACCAGTATGAAATACTGAACTGATGGACATGGTGAATGGACCAGTATGAAATACTGAACTGATGGACATGGTGAATGGACCAGTATGAAATACTGAACTGATGGACATGGTGAATGGACCAGTATGAAATACTGAACTGATGGACATGGTGAATGGACCAGTGGAACTGATGGACATGGTAATGAAATACTGAACTGATGGACATGGTGAATGGACCAGTATGAAATACTGAACTGGTGGACATGGTGAAATATGAAATACTGAACTGATGGACATGGTGAATGGACCGATGGACTAATGTTTTGTCTGTGTTTTTGTCTTTATATGTATGTTTATATTTCATGTCTTTCATGTGTGTTCTGTCTGTCTGTGTATGTCTGCATTTCTGCATGTGTGTGTGTGTGTTCTGTGTGTATATGTGTGTGCGCTCTGTACCACAGGCTCTGATGTCCCTGTTTGTGCTGGCTTCAAAGGACGGTTGGGTCAACATCATGTACCATGGCCTGGATGCTGTAGGGGTGGACCAACAGGTAACTAGTCTAATAGTGGTCATCAAGTCTATCCATTATATTTCTATAGATGTATTATTTTTTCAGTTGTGTTGGCTGACTGATCTATCAGAGCATACTCAACTCCTTCTCTCCCGCTCCTCCTTCGACTAAACACTCACATGCACCACTCCTCTCTCTCTCCCTCCTTCTCCCCCTCCCTCGCCCCTCCCTCGCCCCTCCCTCCCCATCTCTCCCTTCCTCTCCATCCCCCTCCCCCCTCCCTCCCTCCCTCTCCCCTCCCCCTCTCCCCTCCCTGCCTCCCTCTATCTCCATCCCCCCTCTCCCTTCCCTCCCTCCCTCTCTCCCTTTAGCCAGTGATCAACAACAGTCCATGGATGCTCCTCTACTTCATCTCCTTCCTCCTCATCGTCAGTTTCTTCGTTCTGAACATGTTTGTGGGCGTGGTAGTGGAGAACTTCCACAAGTGCCGTCAGAACCAGGAAGTGGAAGAGGCTAAAAGGAGAGAGGATAAACGACGGAGACGCATGGAGAAGAAGAGGAGGGGTAAGGGAGAGACGGGAAGAAGAGATAGTACAAGGTGCCTGGAGAGAGAGAGGGCGAGAGAGGGATAGAGGGAGGATGAGAGGGAGAAAGGGAGAGAGGGAGTGGGAGGGAGAGAGGGTGAGAGGGTGAAAGGGAGAAAGGGATGGAGGGAGGGTGAGAGAGGGTGAGAGGGAGAAAGGGATGGAGGGAGGGTGAGAGAGGGTGAAAGGGAGAAAGGGAGAGTGAGAGAGGGTGAGAGGGTGAAAGGGAGAAAGGGATGGAGGGAGGGTGAGAGAGGGTGAGAGGGAGAAAGGGATGGAGGGAGGGTGAGAGAGTGTGAAAGGGAGAAAGGGAGGGAGAAAGAGAGGGGGAGGGAGGATGAGAGGGAGAGAGAGAGGGTGAGAGGGTGAGAGGGAGAAAGGGAGGGAGGGTGAAAGGGTGTGAGAGAGAAAGGGAGGGAGAGAGAGAGAGAGAGCAGAACAGACAGAGATAGATCATCAATGATTGTGTGAATTGTTTATGAGTATCACTCTTGACAGGAGGACATCACAGGAATGCTTTTGAATAGTGTACAGTAATACTATGTATAAAGCACTATTACCTGTGTTTGTCTTCCCTTGCCAGACGCCCAGAAGATCCCCTACTATGCCAGCTACAGCCCCCTCCGCCTGTGGATCCACACTCTGTGTACCACCTACTACCTGGACCTCTTCATCACCTTCATCATCTGTATCAACGTCATCACCATGTCACTGGAACACTACAGCCAGCCACGAGTAAGACTGGAGGGAGCGGTGTGCGTGTGTGGGTGGGGGTGGGGGGGTACAGAAAGACAGAGTGTCATGTGTTTTCATGTACACAGTACCATATGTGACTCCTTCTCTCTCTCTCTCTCCCCTTCCCTCTCACCTTCTCTCTCTCCTCCCTCCCACCATCCCCTCTCTCTCCCCCTCCCACCTCCTTCTCCCCCTCCCCCCTCCCTCCCTCTCACCTCCTCTCTCTTTCCCTCTCTCTCACCTCCTTCTCTCTCTCTTCTCCCTCCTACCATCTCCTTCTCTCTCCCCCTTCCTCCCACCCCCATCTCTCTCTCCCTCCCCCTCCCTCCCTCCCACCTCCTCTCTCTCCCCCTCCCACCTCCTTCTCTCCCCCTCCCCCCTCCCTCCCTCCCACCTCCTCTCTCTCTCCCTCTCTCTCACGTCCTTCTCTCTCTCTCTCCTCCCTCCCACCATCTCCTTCTCTCTCCCCCTTCCTCCCACCTCCGTCTCTCTCTCCCTCCCCCTTCCTCCCTCTCTCCCACCTCCTCTCTCTCCCCCTCCCTCTCACCTCCTCTCTCTCTCTCTCCTCCCTCCCACCATCTCCTTCTCTCTCTCCTTCTCCCTCCCACCTCCTTCTCTCTCTCCCCCTCCCTCCTACCTCCTTCTCCCACCCACCTCTTTCTCTCTCTCCCCCTCCCACCTCCTCTCTCCCCCCGCCTCCTTCTCTCTCTCCCCCTCCCTCCCTCCTCCTCTCTCTCTCTCTCCAACCTCCCTCCCTCCTCCTCTCTCTCTCTCTCCCCCTCCCTCCCACCTCCTTCTCTCTCTGTCTCTCAGTCTCTGGATCTAGTGTTGAAGTACTGTAACTATTTCTTCACATCCACCTTTGTACTGGAGACCCTCCTGAAGCTCACCGCATTTGGCTTCCGACGCTTCTTTAAAGACAGGTAGTTACAGGGCCACACTGACTTACTGAATAAACACTGTATTCACTGCTGCACTGGGGACATACTGTGTGTGTGTGTGTGTGTGTGTGTGTGTGTGTGTGTGTGTGTGTGTGTGTGTGTGTGTGTGTGTGTGTGTGTGTGTGTGTGTGTGTGTGTGTGTGTGTGTGTGTGTGTGTGTGTGTGTGTGTGTGTGTGTGTGTGTGTGTGTGTGTTTGCGCATGTCAGTCATCTCAGTGTGTATGATTCATACAGAGTATATGATTCATAGCTGCCCTTCTTAACCACAACTCCATTAGAAAATAGTTATTCTGACTTCAATGGTACTTCCTGGTAGTGTCATAGCTTTACTATAGCTGAACTATAGCTGGGATACTTCAATGGTACTTCCTGGTAGTGTCATAGCTTTACTATAGTTGAACTATAGCTAGGATACTTCAATTGTACTTCCTGGTAGTGTCATAGCTTTACTATAGCTGAACTATAGCTGGGATACTTCAATTGTACTTCCTGGTAGTGTCATAGCTTTACTATAGCTGAACTATAGCTGGGATACTTCAATTGTACTTCCTGGTAGTGTCATAGCTTTACTATAGCTGAACTATAGCTGGGATACTTCAATTGTACTTCCTGGTAGTGTCATAGCTGAACTATAGCTGGGATACTTCAATTGTACTTCCTGGTATTATCATAGCTTTACTATAAATGAACTATAGCTGGGATACTTCAATTGTACCTCCTGGTATTGTCATAGCTTTAATATAGCTGAAATATAGCTGGGATACTTCAATTATACTTCCTGGTATTGTCATAGCTTTACTATAGCTGAACTATAGCTGGGATACTTCAATTGTACTTCATGGTATTGTCATAGCTTTAATATAGCTGAAATATAGCTGGGATACTTCAATTGTACTTCCTGGTATTGTCATAGCTTTACTATAGCTTAACTATAGCTGGGATACTTCAATTGTACTTCCTGGTAGTGTCATAGCTTTACTATAGCTGAACTATAGCGGGGATACTTCAATTGTACTTCCTGGTAGTGTCATAGCTTTACTATAGCTGAACTATAGCTGGGATACTCTCTGGATAGTCATACAGATACTGCTGAGCTACTGAATAAACACCATCCGTACTGCTACACTGGGGACACTGTGTGTGTTTTCTCACTCTGTGTGATTCATAGTAGTAATGCCACAGCCG
Source organism: Oncorhynchus clarkii lewisi (assembly GCF_045791955.1). Lineage (NCBI taxonomy): Eukaryota > Metazoa > Chordata > Actinopteri > Salmoniformes > Salmonidae > Oncorhynchus > Oncorhynchus clarkii. The sequence continues at coordinate 34,057 of NW_027258942.1, read as the reverse complement.
TAATATAACCAGGATGCTGTCTCTGTACTAAATGGTACTAGTAAAGGTGACTGAATTAAATACGCTGCACTGGGGACACTGTGTGTGTTTTCTCACTCTGTGTGATTCATAGTAGTAATGCCACAGCCGTAATATAACCAGGATGCTGTCTCTGTACTAAATGGTACTAGTAAAGGTGACTGAATTAAATACGCTACACTGGGGACACTGTGTGTGTTTTCTCACTCTGTGTGATTCATAGTAGTAATGCCACAGCCGTAATATAACCAGGATGCTGTCTCTGTACTAAATGGTACTAGTAAAGGTGACTGAATTAAATACGCTGCACTGGGGACACTGTGTGTGTCATCTCACTCTGTGTGATTCATAGTAGTAATGCCACAGCCGTAATATAACCAGGATGCTGTCTCTGTACTAAATGGTACTAGTAAAGGTGACTGAATTAAATACGCTGCACTGGGGACACTGTGTGTGTCATCTCACTCTGTGTGATTCATAGTAGTAATGCCACAGCCGTAATATAACCAGGATGCTGTCTCTGTACTAAATGGTACTAGTAAAGGTGACTGAATTAAATACGCTACACTGGGGACACTGTGTGTGTTTTCTCACTCTGTGTGATTCATAGTAGTAATGCCACAGCCGTAATATAACCAGGATGCTGTCTCTGTACTAAATGGTACTAGTAAAGGTGACTGAATTAAATACGCTACACTGGGGACACTGTGTGTGTTTTCTCACTCTGTGTGATTCATAGTAGTAATGCCACAGCCGTAATATAACCAGGATGCTGTCTCTGTACTAAATGGTACTAGTAAAGGTGACTGAATTAAATACGCTGCACTGGGGACACTGTTTGTGTTTTCTCACTCTGTGTGATTCATAGTAGTAATGCCACAGCCGTAATATAACCAGGATGCTGTCTCTGTACTAAATGGTACTAGTAAAGGTGACTGAATTAAATACGCTGCACTGGGGACACTGTGTGTGTTTTCTCACTCTGTGTGATTCATAGTAGTAATGCCACAGCCGTAATATAACCAGGATGCTGTCTCTGTACTAAATGGTACTAGTAAAGGTGACTGAATTAAATACGCTACACTGGGGACACTGTGTGTGTCATCTCACTCTGTGTGATTCATAGTAGTAATGCCACAGCCGTAATATAACCAGGATGCTGTCTCTGTACTAAATGGTACTAGTAAAGGTGACTGAATTAAATACGCTACACTGGGGACACTGTGTGTGTCATCTCACTCTGTGTGATTCATAGTAGTAATGCCACAGCCGTAATATAACCAGGATGCTGTCTCTGTACTAAATGGTACTAGTAAAGGTGACTGAATTAAATACGCTACACTGGGGACACTGTGTGTGTCATCTCACTCTGTGTGATTCATAGTAGTAATGCCACAGCCGTAATATAACCAGGATGCTGTCTCTGTACTAAATGGTACTAGTAAAGGTGACTGAATTAAATACGCTGCACTGGGGACACTGTGTGTGTCATCTCACTCTGTGTGATTCATAGTAGTAATGCCACAGCCGTAATATAACCAGGATGCTGTCTCTGTACTAAATGGTACTAGTAAAGGTGACTGAATTAAATACGCTGCACTGGGGACACTGTGTGTGTTTTCTCACTCTGTGTGATTCATAGTAGTAATGCCACAGCCGTAATATAACCAGGATGCTGTCTCTGTACTAAATGGTACTAGTAAAGGTGACTGAATTAAATACGCTGCACTGGGGACACTGTTTGTGTCATCTCACTCTGTGTGATTCATAGTAGTAATGCCACAGCCGTAATATAACCAGGATGCTGTCTCTGTACTAAATGGTACTAGTAAAGGTGACTGAATTAAATACGCTACACTGGGGACACTGTGTGTGTCATCTCACTCTGTGTGATTCATAGTAGTAATGCCACAGCCGTAATATAACCAGGATGCTGTCTCTGTACTAAATGGTACTAGTAAAGGTGACTGAATTAAATACGCTGCACTGGGGACACTGTTTGTGTCATCTCACTCTGTGTGATTCATAGTAGTAATGCCACAGCCGTAATATAACCAGGATGCTGTCTCTGTACTAAATGGTACTAGTAAAGGTGACTGAATTAAATACGCTGCACTGGGGACACTGTGTGTGTCATCTCACTCTGTGTGATTCATAGTAGTAATGCCACAGCCGTAATATAACCAGGATGCTGTCTCTGTACTAAATGGTACTAGTAAAGGTGACTGAATTAAATACGCTGCACTGGGGACACTGTTTGTGTCATCTCACTCTGTGTGATTCATAGTAGTAATGCCACAGCCGTAATATAACCAGGATGCTGTCTCTGTACTAAATGGTACTAGTAAAGGTGACTGAATTAAATACGCTGCACTGGGGACACTGTGTGTGTTTTCTCACTCTGTGTGATTCATAGTAGTAATGCCACAGCCGTAATATAACCAGGATGCTGTCTCTGTACTAAATGGTACTAGTAAAGGTGACTGAATTAAATACGCTGCACTGGGGACACTGTTTGTGTTTTCTCACTCTGTGTGATTCATAGTAGTAATGCCACAGCCGTAATATAACCAGGATGCTGTCTCTGTACTAAATGGTACTAGTAAAGGTGACTGAATTAAATACGCTGCACTGGGGACACTGTTTGTGTTTTCTCACTCTGTGTGATTCATAGTAGTAATGCCACAGCCGTAATATAACCAGGATGCTGTCTCTGTACTAAATGGTACTAGTAAAGGTGACTGAATTAAATACGCTGCACTGGGGACACTGTTTGTGTTTTCTCACTCTGTGTGATTCATAGTAGTAATGCCACAGCCGTAATATAACCAGGATGCTGTCTCTGTACTAAATGGTACTAGTAAAGGTGACTGAATTAAATACGCTGCACTGGGGACACTGTGTGTGTCATCTCACTCTGTGTGATTCATAGTAGTAATGCCACAGCCGTAATATAACCAGGATGCTGTCTCTGTACTAAATGGTACTAGTAAAGGTGACTGAATTAAATACGCTGCACTGGGGACACTGTGTGTGTTTTCTCACTCTGTGTGATTCATAGTAGTAATGCCACAGCCGTAATATAACCAGGATGCTGTCTCTGTACTAAATGGTACTAGTAAAGGTGACTGAATTAAATACGCTGCACTGGGGACACTGTGTGTGTTTTCTCACTCTGTGTGATTCATAGTAGTAATGCCACAGCCGTAATATAACCAGGATGCTGTCTCTGTACTAAATGGTACTAGTAAAGGTGACTGAATTAAATACGCTACACTGGGGACACTGTGTGTGTCATCTCACTCTGTGTGATTCATAGTAGTAATGCCACAGCCGTAATATAACCAGGATGCTGTCTCTGTACTAAATGGTACTAGTAAAGGTGACTGAATTAAATACGCTACACTGGGGACACTGTGTGTGTCATCTCACTCTGTGTGATTCATAGTAGTAATGCCACAGCCGTAATATAACCAGGATGCTGTCTCTGTACTAAATGGTACTAGTAAAGGTGACTGAATTAAATACGCTACACTGGGGACACTGTGTGTGTCATCTCACTCTGTGTGATTCATAGTAGTAATGCCACAGCCGTAATATAACCAGGATGCTGTCTCTGTACTAAATGGTACTAGTAAAGGTGACTGAATTAAATACGCTGCACTGGGGACACTGTGTGTGTCATCTCACTCTGTGTGATTCATAGTAGTAATGCCACAGCCGTAATATAACCAGGATGCTGTCTCTGTACTAAATGGTACTAGTAAAGGTGACTGAATTAAATACGCTGCACTGGGGACACTGTGTGTGTTTTCTCACTCTGTGTGATTCATAGTAGTAATGCCACAGCCGTAATATAACCAGGATGCTGTCTCTGTACTAAATGGTACTAGTAAAGGTGACTGAATTAAATACGCTGCACTGGGGACACTGTTTGTGTCATCTCACTCTGTGTGATTCATAGTAGTAATGCCACAGCCGTAATATAACCAGGATGCTGTCTCTGTACTAAATGGTACTAGTAAAGGTGACTGAATTAAATACGCTACACTGGGGACACTGTGTGTGTCATCTCACTCTGTGTGATTCATAGTAGTAATGCCACAGCCGTAATATAACCAGGATGCTGTCTCTGTACTAAATGGTACTAGTAAAGGTGACTGAATTAAATACGCTGCACTGGGGACACTGTTTGTGTCATCTCACTCTGTGTGATTCATAGTAGTAATGCCACAGCCGTAATATAACCAGGATGCTGTCTCTGTACTAAATGGTACTAGTAAAGGTGACTGAATTAAATACGCTGCACTGGGGACACTGTGTGTGTCATCTCACTCTGTGTGATTCATAGTAGTAATGCCACAGCCGTAATATAACCAGGATGCTGTCTCTGTAATAAATGGTACTAGTAAAGGTGACTGAATTAAATACGCTGCACTGGGGACACTGTTTGTGTCATCTCACTCTGTGTGATTCATAGTAGTAATGCCACAGCCGTAATATAACCAGGATGCTGTCTCTGTACTAAATGGTACTAGTAAAGGTGACTGAATTAAATACGCTGCACTGGGGACACTGTGTGTGTTTTCTCACTCTGTGTGATTCATAGTAGTAATGCCACAGCCGTAATATAACCAGGATGCTGTCTCTGTACTAAATGGTACTAGTAAAGGTGACTGAATTAAATACGCTGCACTGGGGACACTGTTTGTGTTTTCTCACTCTGTGTGATTCATAGTAGTAATGCCACAGCCGTAATATAACCAGGATGCTGTCTCTGTACTAAATGGTACTAGTAAAGGTGACTGAATTAAATACGCTGCACTGGGGACACTGTTTGTGTTTTCTCACTCTGTGTGATTCATAGTAGTAATGCCACAGCCGTAATATAACCAGGATGCTGTCTCTGTACTAAATGGTACTAGTAAAGGTGACTGAATTAAATACGCTGCACTGGGGACACTGTGTGTGTTTTCTCACTCTGTGTGATTCATAGTAGTAATGCCACAGCCGTAATATAACCAGGATGCTGTCTCTGTACTAAATGGTACTAGTAAAGGTGACTGAATTAAATACGCTGCACTGGGGACACTGTGTGTGTCATCTCACTCTGTGTGATTCATAGTAGTAATGCCACAGCCGTAATATAACCAGGATGCTGTCTCTGTACTAAATGGTACTAGTAAAGGTGACTGAATTAAATACGCTGCACTGGGGACACTGTGTGTGTTTTCTCACTCTGTGTGATTCATAGTAGTAATGCCACAGCCGTAATATAACCAGGATGCTGTCTCTGTACTAAATGGTACTAGTAAAGGTGACTGAATTAAATACGCTGCACTGGGGACACTGTGTGTGTTTTCTCACTCTGTGTGATTCATAGTAGTAATGCCACAGCCGTAATATAACCAGGATGCTGTCTCTGTACTAAATGGTACTAGTAAAGGTGACTGAATTAAATACGCTGCACTGGGGACACTGTGTGTGTTTTCTCACTCTGTGTGATTCATAGTAGTAATGCCACAGCCGTAATATAACCAGGATGCTGTCTCTGTACTAAATGGTACTAGTAAAGGTGACTGAATTAAATACGCTACACTGGGGACACTGTGTGTGTTTTCTCACTCTGTGTGATTCATAGTAGTAATGCCACAGCCGTAATATAACCAGGATGCTGTCTCTGTACTAAATGGTACTAGTAAAGGTGACTGAATTAAATACGCTGCACTGGGGACACTGTGTGTGTCATCTCACTCTGTGTGATTCATAGTAGTAATGCCACAGCCGTAATATAACCAGGATGCTGTCTCTGTACTAAATGGTACTAGTAAAGGTGACTGAATTAAATACGCTGCACTGGGGACACTGTGTGTGTCATCTCACTCTGTGTGATTCATAGTAGTAATGCCACAGCCGTAATATAACCAGGATGCTGTCTCTGTACTAAATGGTACTAGTAAAGGTGACTGAATTAAATACGCTGCACTGGGGACACTGTGTGTGTCATCTCACTCTGTGTGATTCATAGTAGTAATGCCACAGCCGTAATATAACCAGGATGCTGTCTCTGTACTAAATGGTACTAGTAAAGGTGACTGAATTAAATACGCTGCACTGGGGACACTGTGTGTGTCATCTCACTCTGTGTGATTCATAGTAGTAATGCCACAGCCGTAATATAACCAGGATGCTGTCTCTGTACTAAATGGTACTAGTAAAGGTGACTGAATTAAATACGCTGCACTGGGGACACTGTTTGTGTTTTCTCACTCTGTGTGATTCATAGTAGTAATGCCACAGCCGTAATATAACCAGGATGCTGTCTCTGTACTAAATGGTACTAGTAAAGGTGACTGAATTAAATACGCTGCACTGGGGACACTGTGTGTGTTTTCTCACTCTGTGTGATTCATAGTAGTAATGCCACAGCCGTAATATAACCAGGATGCTGTCTCTGTACTAAATGGTACTAGTAAAGGTGACTGAATTAAATACGCTGCACTGGGGACACTGTTTGTGTCATCTCACTCTGTGTGATTCATAGTAGTAATGCCACAGCCGTAATATAACCAGGATGCTGTCTCTGTACTAAATGGTACTAGTAAAGGTGACTGAATTAAATACGCTGCACTGGGGACACTGTTTGTGTCATCTCACTCTATGATTCATAGTAGTAATGCCACAGCCGTAATATAACCAGGATGCTGTCTCTGTACTAAATGGTACTAGTAAAGGTGACTGAATTAAATACGCTGCACTGGGGACACTGTTTGTGTTTTCTCACTCTGTGTGATTCATAGTAGTAATGCCACAGCCGTAATATAACCAGGATGCTGTCTCTGTACTAAATGGTACTAGTAAAGGTGACTGAATTAAATACGCTACACTGGGGACACTGTGTGTGTCATCTCACTCTGTGTGATTCATAGTAGTAATGCCACAGCCGTAATATAACCAGGATGCTGTCTCTGTACTAAATGGTACTAGTAAAGGTGACTGAATTAAATACGCTGCACTGGGGACACTGTGTGTGTCATCTCACTCTGTGTGATTCATAGTAGTAATGCCACAGCCGTAATATAACCAGGATGCTGTCTCTGTACTAAATGGTACTAGTAAAGGTGACTGAATTAAATACGCTGCACTGGGGACACTGTGTGTGTTTTCTCACTCTGTGTGATTCATAGTAGTAATGCCACAGCCGTAATATAACCAGGATGCTGTCTCTGTACTAAATGGTACTAGTAAAGGTGACTGAATTAAATACGCTACACTGGGGACACTGTGTGTGTTTTCTCACTCTGTGTGATTCATAGTAGTAATGCCACAGCCGTAATATAACCAGGATGCTGTCTCTGTACTAAATGGTACTAGTAAAGGTGACTGAATTAAATACGCTGCACTGGGGACACTGTTTGTGTTTTCTCACTCTGTGTGATTCATAGTAGTAATGCCACAGCCGTAATATAACCAGGATGCTGTCTCTGTACTAAATGGTACTAGTAAAGGTGACTGAATTAAATACGCTGCACTGGGGACACTGTGTGTGTTTTCTCACTCTGTGTGATTCATAGTAGTAATGCCACAGCCGTAATATAACCAGGATGCTGTCTCTGTACTAAATGGTACTAGTAAAGGTGATTGAATTAAATACGCTACACTGGGGACACTGTGTGTGTCATCTCACTCTGTGTGATTCATAGTAGTAATGCCACAGCCGTAATATAACCAGGATGCTGTCTCTGTACTAAATGGTACTAGTAAAGGTGACTGAATTAAATACGCTGCACTGGGGACACTGTTTGTGTTTTCTCACTCTGTGTGATTCATAGTAGTAATGCCACAGCCGTAATATAACCAGGATGCTGTCTCTGTACTAAATGGTACTAGTAAAGGTGACTGAATTAAATACGCTGCACTGGGGACACTGTTTGTGTCATCTCACTCTGTGTGATTCATAGTAGTAATGCCACAGCCGTAATATAACCAGGATGCTGTCTCTGTACTAAATGGTACTAGTAAAGGTGACTGAATTAAATACGCTGCACTGGGGACACTGTTTGTGTTTTCTCACTCTGTGTGATTCATAGTAGTAATGCCACAGCCGTAATATAACCAGGATGCTGTCTCTGTACTAAATGGTACTAGTAAAGGTGACTGAATTAAATACGCTGCACTGGGGACACTGTTTGTGTCATCTCACTGTATGATTCATAGTGTTTGCTGTACTGTAGGTAGTTTAAGTTAGGGTTAAAATTAGGTTGACAGGTTAGGGTTAAAGTTAGGTTGACAGGTTAGGGTTAAGGTTAGGTTGACAGGTTAGGGTTAAGGTTAGGTTGACAGGTTAGGGTTAAGGTTAGGTTTAAGGTTAGGTTTAAAGGTTAGAGTTAAGGTTAGGTTTAAAGGTTAGGGTTAAGGTTAAGGTTAGGTTTAAAGGTTAGGTTTAAAGGTTAGGGTTAAGGTTGGGTTTAAAGGCTGTGCCAGCTAGTGACCACTCTGCAGAGCTGCCTCCAGAACAATATTCATGATGCTAATCTGCTATACTTGCATTGTGTGTAGATGTATCATTGTCCATTTCATCAGATGCAGAATAACTATAGTTAGTACACTCCTCTATCCTCATCTCTTACCCATTCCTTACCCATCTCTGAATCATCTCTGACCCATTCCTGACCCATCTCTGACCCATTCCTGACCCATCTCTGAATCATCTCTGACCCATTCCTGACCCATCTCTGAATCATCTCTGACCCATTCCTTTCCCATCTCTGGCCCATTCCTGACACATCTCTGAATCATATCTGAATCATCTCTGACCCATTCCTGACCCATCTCTGAATCATCTCTGACCCATTCCTGACCCATCTCTGAATCATCTCTGAATCATCTCTGACCCATTCCTGACCCATCTCTGAATCATCTCTGAATCATCTCTGACCCATTCCTGACCCATCTCTGAATCATCTCTGAATCATCTCTGACCCATTCCTGACCCATTCCTGACCCATCTCTGACCCATTCCTGACCGATCCCTGACCC
>NW_027258942.1:0-20000 GCF_045791955.1 Oncorhynchus clarkii lewisi | reverse complement strand
GACTCAGACTGGCCTCCCTGCCATACACACACAAATTCACACACACACAAATTCACACACACACACACACACACACACACACACACACACACACACACACACACACACACACACACACATAGCTCCTATGTATGATGAGTGCAGACAAACAGAGGGGCTGATTGAATGATTATGGCTAGGATTAGAGGCACTGTTTACATGTTCAGTGGGAGAAACTGAACAGAAAATTAACAAGCATTTTTATCTGTTTTTCATCAAGCTGTTCTACCAAGGGTTATTATGTAGATGATGGCAGCTGCAAACAATCAAATGAGATGATGATCTTCAAACAGTAGCTATATCTCTGTACATAATGTGGACAGTGTGTGCTTTCAGGACCATGGAGAGTGCTTTGGGAAAAAGACTGTATTCATAAAGAGTGCTGATCTACGATCATGTCCCCCTGTTTTATTCATTAGGATCTAAAAGGATAAACTGATCCTAGATCAGTACTCCTATTCTGAGACACTATGAATACCGCCCTGGTCTAGATACAGCCCCTAGGCCCATAACCACTACTGCCTAGGCACCTCATGTAGATGTGAAAGGATTTGACATCATGCAATATGGAAGTAGCTCAACCTTTCACTCTAATATTCTTGGACGGAGTTTGACCATGTTGCATAAACCTCTCATATTCTTTCTGATCTCTACAAGTGGCTAGGGGTTGTTTCTGGCTGGGGTACACTGATATTAATACCTCTACTACATTAATAAATGAGGTGTGGGTTATTAGATCTGGTTGGGCTGGAAAGGCCTGACTCCTTTTCCTAAATAAGGTTTGGTCCCGACCACATCATTCCCACAGAGAAAGAGAGAGAGAGAGAAAGAGAGAGAGAGAGGTAGAGAGTGAGTGAAAGAGAGCAGGCAGGGAGAACAGGCAATGAGAAGGAAGGAGTTTAGGGAAGACGGAGGTAAGCCAGAACAGATCTCCTCTCCTCCGCTGCTATCGATCCCTGTCTCATTAACACAGGACCCTGGGTCGTCTCCCCAAGGGCATCAGGCAGGTAATTAACACAGGACCCTGGGTCGTCTCCCCAAGGGCATCAGGCAGGTAATTAACACCAAGGTGATTAAAGAGGTGTGTGTGTGTGTGTGTGTTTGTATCCTTAAGTGTGTGTGTGTGTGTGTGTGTGTGTGTGTGTGTGTGTGTGTGTGTGTGTGTGTGTGTGTGTGTGTGTGTGTGTGTGTGTGTGTGTGTGTGTGTGTGTGTGTGTGTGTGTGTGTGTGTGTGTGTGTGTGTGTGTGTGTGTGATGAGAGGAGACAATCAGTCTGCTATAGTTACATCTTGAGAAGGAGGTGAAAAATCATCTGCCAGGGTAGTGTTACACACTGTCAAGACTGAGAGTAATGGTGTTCCATGGAGAAGCCCCTGACAGATGTTAGCTAGCTAGCTGAAGGTAACACTCAAACGCATTATGACCGACGCCATCTCTTATCACAGGATCTGCCTAAAATAATGTGTCATATTACCCAACTAGAATCAGCCATTATCTAACATTATCCCATTTCTCCCCAACTGAGCTAAAATGGCTACCATCTGCTGTTCACTAGATGGTAGTGGTGTCGTTCAGTCACATCACATCACCACTAAAGCCAGTTGTTTTCTCTCCTCCAGGGGCTGGGTGATAAACCTCAGATATAGCCTTTGGCAGTAGGCAACGCTGTGTGAATATCACCATTTCTGCTTTCTAAAAGCTAATTACGAGTGCTCACAGCGACATCTTGTACCATTCTCTTAACTACTCATTTTTTTTAAATCCCTGTGATTTTTTTTCTCTACAGAAAATACAGACTTCCTTAAAACTAGTCCCTTGGCCGGGAGAGATTAGCTATCCCCTCTCTGGATTTGCATCTATGGCCACAGCCACTATTCGCTAGATAACATTAGCATTGGGGACCAAAACACAGTAAAAGTGAATGGATCCTGGCTAGCATAGCATGCTCTTAGCTACGTGCACAGATCAAAGTAAATTCAAGTCTCACTTATCACTGACCCAGGTTTCACCCGACATAAATTCACCCTTTGAATGGATCCTGGCTAGCATAGCATGCTCTTAGCTACGTGCACAGATCAAAGTAAATTCAAGTCTCACTTATCACTGACCCAGGTTTCACCCGACATAAATTCACCCTTTGTTTGTCTCTTCCTTGCTTGGATCACCCCTCATAGAATCATGTCATTAAGAATCACAGATCATTAAATTGATCTCAATGGAATAGTGCTATTTTCAGAGGTGCTTAAATCATCCCCAGTAGTGTAAGATCTACAGTCTCCCTGGTAGATACATCACTAATCAACTGTGACACAGGTAGCTGGGGAGAGCTTGCATTAGTTCTGGCCCAAAGGGAACTCGGTATCATACTGAGACAGTCTGACGAGAGACTGAGACTGACAGTATGACAAACAAAGTCTGGATCTAAAGTGCTTTAGAGATTTTTATAGAACTGTTACGTCACTACATAATTTCTACTTAACTTAGACATTGCTGACCTGGGGCATGTTCAGTAGACCCAAACGGGAGAAAACCTTTTGAAATGGAGGTATTACCACCTGAGCTTGTCCACGAAGAGCACACACTTTTCCTTTGTTGGTTTCAAAAACTTTCCCGGACGTTCAGTACCTGCTGAACACGACCTTGGTCTCTAACCCTCACTAAACACTCCTATCTTAATAAACCTGGATCGTGTTCTTCTATGAAAAACAGCTTCACATCTGTGACTGTTTGTCTTGCGATTTGTTAGCCTGGTAGAGGCTAGATCAGGCTAGATCTGGATCGAGCAGGCTAGATCATGCTAGATCTGGATAGAGCAGGCTAGATCTGGATAGAGCAGACTAGATCAGGCTTTTTGGTATTTTTGGTATTTCATTAGGATCCCCATTAACTCTTCCTGGGGTCCACACAAAACATGAAACATTACATAATACAGAACATTAATGGACTAAAACAACTCAAGGACAGAACTACGTTAAAAAAAATGTAAAGGCACACATAGCCTAGATATCAATACAGACACACAAACTATCTAGGTCAAATAGGGGAGAGGCGTTGTGCCGTGAGGTGTTGCTTTATCTGTTTTTTGAAACCAGGGCAGCTTTTTTGAGCAATATGTGATGGAACAGAGTTCCATGCAATAATGGCTCTATATAATACTGTACGCTTTCTTGAATTTGTTCTGAGTTTGGGGACTGTGAAAAGACCCCAGGGGGCATGTCTGGTGGGGTACATGTGTGTGTCAGAGCTTTGTGAAATTGACTATGCAAACAATTTGGGATTTTCAACACGTTAATGTTTCTTATAAAAAATAAAAAGTTATGCAATCAGTCTCTCCTCAGCTCTTAGGCAAGAGAGACTGGCATATATGTAGTATTTTTTATCTGCCCTCTGATTACAATGAAGAGCAAGACATGCTGCTCTGTTCTGGGCCAGCTGCAGCTTAACTAGGTCTTTCCTTGCAGCACTCGACCACACGACTGGACAATCAAGATGAGACAAAACTAGAGCCTACAGAGCTTGCTTTTTGGAGTGTGGTGTCAAAAAATCAGAGCATCTCATTATTACGGACAGACCTCCCTCCATCGTTACAAGTATTCAATCTATAGGTTTTGACAATGACAGTTTACAATTTAAGGTATCGCCAAGTAATTTAGTCTCCTCAACTTGTTCAACAGCCACACCATTAGTTTCCAGGTTCAGCTGAGGTCTAGAATTTAGGGAATGATTTGTACCAAATATAATGCTCTTAGTTTTAGAGATGTTCAGGACCAGTTTATTACTGGTCACCCATTCCAAAACAAACTGTAACTCTTTGTTAGGGGTTTCGGTGACTTTATTAGCTGTGGTTGCTGATGCGTATATGGTTGAATCATCAGCATACATGGACACACATGCTTTGTTTAATGCCAGTGGCAGGTCATTGGTAAAAATAGAAAAGAGTAGAGGGCCTAGAAAGCTGCCCTGCGGTACACCACACTTTATATGTTTGACATTGGAGAAGCTTCCATTAAAGAAAACACTTTGAGTTATATTAGATAGATAGCTCTGAATCCACAAGGTTGAAAAGCCAAAACACATATGTTTTTTCAACAAAAGGATATGGTCAATAATATCAAAGGCTGAACTGAAATCTAACAGTGCAGCTCCCACAATCTTCTTATTATCAATTTCTTTCAACCAATCATCAGTCATTTGTGTCAGTGCAGTACATGTTGAGTGCCCTTCTCTAAAAGCATGCTGAAAGTCTGTTGATCATTTGTTTACAGATACATAGTATTGTATTTGGTCAAACACCATTTTTTCCAACAGTTTGCTACTGGTCTACTGTTAGAACCAGTAAAGGCTGCTTTACCACTCTTGGGTAGCAGAATTACTTTGTTCTTCCCTCCAGGCCTGAGGACTAAGAATTTCCTCTGGGGCTCAGATTAAAGATATGACAGATAGGAGTGGGTATAGAGTCAGCTACCATCCTCAGTAGCTTTCTATCTAAGTTGTCAATGCCGGGAGGTTTGTCATTATTGATCGATAACAATCATTTCCCAACTCTCCCAAACTAACTTTACAAAATTCAAACTTGAAACGCTCTTCTTTCATTATTTGTTTTTTTTAAATGCATGAATACAATGGCTCACTGTTTGTTGTTGGCATTTCCTTCCTAAGTTTGCCCACTTTGCCAATGACGTAATCATTAAAATAATTGGCAACATCAAATGGTTTTGTGATGAATAAGCCATCTGATTCGAATTGCTCTTTCTGCCCATAATTCCATTTAAAGTAAATTTACAGTAAGTCAGCCAGTCAGATGTGCAGCCAGACTTATTAGCCACTCTTTTTGCCCCATCTCTTTCAACCATACAGTTTCCTCATCAATTCATCGAGCCTTAACAGTTCTAACAGTCAGTTTCTTAATAGGTGCATGTTTATCAATAATTGGAAGAAACAATTTCATAAATCCATCAAGTGCAGCGTCTGGATGCTCCTTAGTAATTGCATCAGACCAACACATATTTTTAACATCATCCACATAAGAGTCACGGCAAAATATTTTGAATGATCTCTTATACACTATTTTAGGCCCAGTTTTTGGAATGTTGGCTTTCCTGCATATAGCCACTATATTGTGATCACTGCATCCAATGGGTACGGATACAACTTTAGTACAAAGTTCTACAGTGTTAGTAAAAATGTGATTGATATGATCCTGGATGATCCTGTTCCTGTAGTGTTTGTAAACATCCTGGTAGGTTGATTAATAACCTGAACCAGATTACAGGCACTGGTTACAGTAATAAGCTTCCTCTTGAACGGACAGCTTGATGAAAACCAGTCAATATTCAGATCTCCAAGAAAGCAGACCTCTCTGTTTACATCACATACACTATCATGCATTTCACACATATTATTTAGATACTGACTGTTAGCACTTGGTGGCCTATAACAACACCCCAAAAGAAAAGGCTTTAGATGTGCCAAGTGAACCTGCAACCACAACACTTCAATAACAATTGGCATAAGGTTTTCTCTAAGCATTACAGAGATATGGCTCTGAATATATACAGCAACACCTCCCCCATAAGCATTTATGTCTCTTCTATAAATGTTATATCCTTGTATTGCTACTGCTGTATCATCAAATGAGTTATCTAAGTGAGTCTCAGAAATGGCTAATATATTAATGTTATCTGATGTTAGCAAGTTATTGATTTCATGAACCTTCAGGCGACATATATTAATATGGGCTATTTTCAGCCCTTTCCTGGGTAGCTTATCGGAGATAGACATAATACTGAAAAGAGCAAGCAAAGCTAGAGAAAAATATATACATTCAGCAGTCCATAACCAATTGGTGTGTGTGTGTGTGTGTGTGTGTGTGTGTGTGTGTGTGTGTGTGTGTGTGTGTGTGTGTGTGTGTGTGTGTGTGTGTGTGTGTGTGTGTGTGTGCGCGTGCGTGCGTGCGTGCGTGCCCACGCGCTCTGACAGCTTTCATGGCTGGGATAAGTTCTTTCCTCTTCTGGCGCACAGCTTCAGGATAGACCTCGTTGAGGAAGATATATGTTCCTCTCAAGTTCTTGGCTCTTTCCAGAACAGCTACCTTGTCCTTGAACTTCAGGAACTTGACCACTATCTGGCCTGTCACCTGGGACGGTGGTGGGTTTTCCAGTCCTGTGGGCGGGCTCCACCTCAATCTTCCTGTGGTCACGCTCCACCTCAATCTTCCTGTGGTCACGCTCCACCTCAATCTTCCTGTGGTCTGTCTCCACCTCAATCTTCCTGTGGTCACGCTCCACCTCAATCTTCCTGTGGTCACGCTCCACCTCAATCTTCCTGTGGTCACGCTCCACCTCAATCTTCCTGTGGTCACGCTCCACCTCAATCTTCCTGTGGTCACGCTCCACCTCAATCTTCCTGTGGTCCGTCTCCACCTCAATCTTCCTGTGGTCACGCTCCACCTCAATCTTCCTGTGGTCCGTCTCCAATTTCTCAGTGATCATTTCCCTCACTTTGTCCTCAGACTCCGTCCAGGTCTCATGTGGAGATTCTGCAATTCCATCCGCAACTATGTTGTTCTGCCTTGATTGTCCCTCCAGAAAGTCTCATTTATCCGTCGTTGTTATCATGGATTCACATAAAGAACTGATGTCCTCTCTCAACGACTTACAGATTGCTGTCATCTTGCCGTTTTCCTGTTTCAACTCATCGAGCTGACCCTGGGAAAACTGCAAATTGTTATTCAGGTCCTGGACCTCTCTGGTCAGGTTGTTCATTGTTTTACTTGTTGAATCCAACAGTATTTGGACAAAACACGTGAAGCTATTTTCTTGTTGTTGTAACAACTGCTTATACTATTTTTGTTAGTTTAAAAGATCCTTCACGTGTGATAGAGAGACACTGTCCTCAACGGTACTCCCACCGACTTTGGTCTTTGTCATGGTAGCTAGCAACGTAGGTCCAGACAGGGCAGGTCACAGGGAGGTGACAACAACAAACAGCAGGGATCTAGACAGCCATGAACCCGGAACCCTCTGCGGTCCCAGCCACAATGGCTAACCACATCGCGGGCTGCTTTCAAGCCCTCAAGAAAACCCAGCTAAGCCAGCTGCTACGCAAATTGCTACTCATACCCATCCTTGGTCGGCAGCATCACTGAACAGAGACTAGCAGTCCCAGCAACTGATGCCAACTGTGTTCTGAACTGTGTTCTGAAAGATCAGGCCAGAACAGACCAGCGCAAGTCAGAACAGACTAGAGCAGGCCAGAACAGACTAGATCAGTCCAGAACAGACTAGATCAGGCCAGAACAGGCTAGATCAGGCCAGAACAGACTAGAGCAGGCCAGAACAGACTAGATCAGGCCGGAACAGACTAGATCAGGCAAGAACAGTCTAGATCAGGCCAGAGCAGACTAGAGCAGGCCAGAGTAGACTAGATCAGAACAGACTAGAGCAGGCCAGAACAGACTAGATCAGGCCAGAACAGGCTAGAGCAGGCCAGAGCAGACTATATCAGGCCAGAACAGACTAGAGCAGGCCAGAACAGACTAGAGCAGGCCAGAACAGACTAGATCAGGCCAGAACAGACTAGAGCAGGCCAGAACAGACTAGATCAGGCCAGAACAGGCTAGATAAGGCCAGAACAGACTAGAGCAGGCCAGAACAGACTAGATCATGCCAGAACAGACTAGAGCAGGCCAGAACAGACTAGACCAGGCCAGGACAGACTAGAGCAGGCCAGAACAGGCTAGAGCAGGCCAGAACAGACTAGATCAGGCCAGTAGAGCCTCCTCCCCCAGGGTACCAGACCAGACAGAGCTGTGTGCTGGCTGCTGTGACATTGGCTCTGTAAGGTTACATCTCACTAATGGGATTGTGTTTTCTGAGCATATTTACTACATAACCTCTTTATGTAGTACCATTCAGCAGACAGAGAGGGATATACTGCTGTGTGTCCTGGGTGGCTTCCAACTACACAGTCACAATAACAGAGTAAGGTTACGCAAACTGACAACTTTTCCAATTCTCTCCTCAGGCTCCTCTTGAGGATTCTGATACGATGTAGGACTTGGGCTTTGGTCGTGCACCACATGTCCAGCTTTCACTTCTCTTTTTTTGGTAGCAGGCCTGCCCAAGCGAAATACAGAACAACTAGCAAATTATGCCTCTACTGAGGATTCTGATAAGGTAGAGGCTGTGCCACAACATGGGTGCTGGGACCAATAGGTTTTGTTGCTTGGTAAAAGGCAAGGCCAAAACACCCGCTGTTCTTTCAGTGGGATGCAATGTTTAGAATGTTTGCCTTAAAAATGTATGATTTGGTGCCTCCAGGGCATTTCAGATGGCTGATTGACGATCTTTTTACAGAAAAATGTGTTTGTTTTCTATGACTGTGTTATTTATCTTTGTTTTGCTTTTCGTACTGTATTTGATGTGTATATTTTTGTCACTACGGTGTTCATCCGTATTTTAAAAACAACAACATTTTCACCTTTATTTAACTAGGCAAGTCAGTGGACAGCCTACACCAGCCAAACCCGACACTGGGCCAATTGTGCACCGCCCTATGAGACTCCCAATCACAGCCGGTTGTGATACAGCCTGGATTTGAACCAGAGTGTCTGCACTGAGATGTAGTGCCTTAGACCACTCTGCCACTTGGGAGCCCAAAATTGCTCTGTAAAAGAGACCTTGGACTCAGCATGACTCCCTGTCAAAATAATGGTTCAATACAAAAGAGAATGTAGAGCAGAAACAGTTCCTAATACTGTTCCTATGTGTGTTTCAGGTGGGGAACCTGGGCCTGCTCTTCATGCTCCTGTTCTTCATCTATGCAGCACTGGGGGTTGAGCTGTTTGGAGAACTGGGTGAGTTGGTAGTGATGGGCTGGAACAAAACCCTGCATACCCAATGGCGCGCCACATTCAGAGTTGTATATATCCAATCCTGTTAGATTACAGAGCCAAGACAGAATTAAAAAGGGACTTGTAGGTTAAGTATCTGGACGCAGCCAGAACCAAGAAGTATCAAGGAGACTAGGCAGGAGAACAATAACACATCAGCTAGGCCTGTCTTCAAACTGTCACACTCTCTCTATGGACTCTAGTCATGTCTGCTGGAGGTCATCTCTCATCCCATCAGTTTTGAGCAAAGGATTAGAGCCAAATGCAACTGTAGTAAGGAGAGAGATTTGTAAACAATCAGCCAAGACAGCTTTAAGACCCGGAGCAAACAACCACGTCTGCTGTTGTTGGTTGTTGGTTTCTAAAAGGACTGAACAGATAAATGTTCTCTATATAAACTGTTATTTTTTTCTTCATGCATCTTTATCTCTCCCTCTGTCCCTTCGTCTATCCCCCTGTTCCCCCCCTCTCTGTATCTATCTTTCCCTATTTGTTTCTCTCTCCCCTTATCTCTCACTCTCTCTTACCTCCCCATCCCTCCCTCCCCTATGTCTCCCTCCCCCATACCTCCCTCCCTCCCTACTCTCCTCTCCCAGTGTGTAACGAGGACTACCCATGTGAGGGGATGAGCCGCCATGCTACCTTTGAGAACTTTGGCATGGCCTTCCTCACTCTGTTCCAGGTCTCCACTGGGGACAACTGGAATGGGATCATGAAGGTATGGATGGACTTCTACATGGTGTTCTATGGAGTGTTTATTACAACAAATGAGATAGTTGATCATCTGATACTTTAACCCAAAATGACTTGGATTAACATGTTTCAATGTGTTGCTATTTGGGTTGTATTATTCAGTTCTCATTTTGATGTCTGTGGTTGGTAATTGGTGCCTGGCTTCTTAGCTGCAGAGAAGTTTCAGAGTAATTACAAGCCCTGTGGCCCTAAGGGCAGACCCCAAGCCTATGTCCTGCTGCTTAAGAAGACCATTCCAATCCTCCTCTCCTTGAGTGCTACCATAACCAGACCTGTCACAGCTCTGTATATCCTCCTTTAAATAGGGGAATGTGTCCCACTCCCATTTCACAGTCGTCGTCGCCCCCCCCCCCCCCCCCCCCCCCCCCCCCACGCTCAACGCATTATGGAGTGTGACAGGGGCGCACCGTAAAAACACCTCAGTGGTTTGTAGAGGTGCGGGTGAGGATCACAGCCGCTACCTCTCAGCTAAAGCGGTGAACTGTAATCACCTCTCTTAGATTACTACTGATGAGACCTTGTGAGCTTTCACTGCCTTTTACCTGGAGATGTGTTGGATGCAAACTGTCTGGAACGAGGGAGGGGGAAGAGAGAACGAGAGTGAATCACCACTGTGCTGACAAGAGAGAGGGGAGGGAGGGATGGAGGGAGGAAGAAGAGGGGAGAGGGGAAGAAGGAAACACTTGAGACTACACAGTGAAAAGGTCAAAACAAATGAGAGAGAACAGACTAGAATCAGCTCATGTCTGGATGTCTTACAGTTAATGTATGACAGGTCAATTTGCTCACAAAAGTCTTACATTGATATCTTTGTTTCAAGTTGGAAAGCTTAACTCTTGTTCATGAAGTTGTTCATTAGAACGTGTTGTTTCTGTATAGTCCCGTATAGTCCTGTGTAGCTCAGATGGTTGTGGGTTCGATTCCCACAGACGACCAGTACTAAAAAGTATTCAAATCTATGCACTCACTAATGTAAGTCGCTCTGCATAAGAGCTTCTGCTAAATGACGTGAATGTAATAATGTCTTAGCAGGACTTCATGGCTTGACCTAACAGACAGCTCCTCCTCTCTCCCACCTTCCCTCCCCCTCCCTAGGACACGTTGAGGGAGTGCCCTCCGGACTACGGGCCTGACTACTCCTGCAACCCCAGCCTGCAGTTCATCTCTCCCATGTACTTTGTGTCCTTTGTGTTGACGGCCCAGTTCGTCCTGATTAACGTGGTGGTGGCGGTGTTGATGAAGCACCTGGACGACTCCAACAAGGAGGCCAAGGAGGAGGCGGAGATGGACGCTGAGATTGAGCTGGAGCTGGCCACGGGGGCCCTATGCTGCATGGGGCCGGAGGGAGTCTGTGCAGGAGGGAAAAAAGGGGGAGGAGCAGGGGGAGGAGCAGGGGGAGGTGGAGGAGGAGTGGATAGAGGGATGGGAGTCCCAGGCAGTTCCTCCGGGGGGAATATGCATCATCACGTGGCAACGACGCATCCAGGAACACTGCAAGATCCGAACAATCGTGATCCCTACTCTCCTGCACAGGTGAGATGGATGGATGAATATATTTCTGTCCGTATGGGTCTGTCTGTTTCTGTCTAATTTGTCTTTCTATTTGATATTATAGGAGTTACACATATAAACAGTCTGACACACCCGTGTGTAGTACATAGACGTAAGGTTGAGGTCATTATGACAGGGAGAGAGAGGACAAGAACAAGAAAAGACAGAGGAGACAGAAAGATAATCAGAGACATTTAGTCTCCTTCCCGTTCTGACATCCTCAGTGACTGACTGACAGCCCATCAGTCCTGTTTAACTCAGTTTGTCTGCTGGTTCACTCAACCTTTCATAATGTAATACAAAGGAGCCAGGGACGATACGAAGAGACAGCGAGAGAGAGAGAGAGATGGGGGAGGGAGAGAGAGAGAGAGAGAGAGAGAGAGAGAGAGAGAGAGAGAGAGAGAGAGAGAGAGAGATGGAGAGAGAGAGAGATGGGGAGAGAGAGAGAGAGAGAGATGGAGAGAGAGAGAGATGGGGAGAGAGAGACGGGGGAGGAGAGAGAGAGAGAGAGAGAGACAGGGGGGAGGAGAGAGAGAGAGATGGGGAGAGAGAGACAGGGGGGAGGAGAGAGAGAGAGAGAGAGACAGAGAGAGAAACAGAGAGAGAGACAGAGAGAGAGACAGAGAGAGAGACAGAGAGAGAGAGATCTTGTCAGCCCGGGTATTCAAATAACAGACA
The DNA here is from genome assembly GCF_045791955.1 of Oncorhynchus clarkii lewisi. NCBI lineage: Eukaryota > Metazoa > Chordata > Actinopteri > Salmoniformes > Salmonidae > Oncorhynchus > Oncorhynchus clarkii. The sequence goes on along the minus strand of NW_027258942.1, from coordinate 8,086 downwards.
TAATCTCTGAACAGGTCATAATGTAGATTCAGTACAATGTCACCGTGACCCATAGTGTGTCTCAAATGGCACCCTATTCCCAATATAGTGCACTACTTTTAACCAGGAAATGTGGGTGCCATTTGGGATGTACAATAGAACGTGGCCGTGGCCCAGACTACTGCAGAAAAACACAGCTACTCTCATTCAGGGTTCTGTTATTGGTTTCTACAGATGAAAACATCTCGAAGGGGTTTGGATATTATTCCTGGGACCCCTGAAATAGATGCTGATGAAAGAACAATGTGATTTTAGGGAGTTGAAGGGAGAGGGACATTGAAATACATTTTCATCTAGCTGCACCTTTCACTGTGAATTTGCCTGGCGCTCTCCATCGCCATGGCAACCCTTGCTGTCAGTTTTCTGTGGCGAGGTAGACGAGCAAACACACACTGCACCGTGCATTTTATCACCTTTTCAATTCAAACTCAGGACTTCCGATATTAACCCGTCAGTGTGCACACACACAAACACAAAGCCCTGGAAGACATAAACACGAACAAGCACACACACAGTGAGATTACTAAAAACCTAATCATAATGTAATGGCAAACACAAACAAACACACACACACACGGATGACTCACCGGCTGCCTGCTACGATCTGTTCTACCTTTACAGAACTAAACTTGGCTTTACTGAGGAGCCATTTTTAGCTTTATGTTGGCTGACAGAATAACTTAATAAGAGGGAGGGAGGGAGGGAGGGAGGGAGGGAGGGAGGGAGGGAGGGAGGGAGGGAGGGAGGGAGGGAGGGAGCTTCTTTGGTCTGCTCTCCTCTCCCCTGGGTGATGTAATCAATTTATTCACTCACAACAGCTACAAGTGTGTGTGTGTGTATGTGTGTGTGTGTGTGTGTGTGTGTGTGTGTGTGTGTGTGTGTGTGTGTGTGTGTGTGTGTGTGTGTGTGTGTGTGTGTGTGTGTGTGTGTGTGTGTGTGTGTGTGTGTGTGGAGGCAGGAATTATTGAGAAAACACACAGAGGAAAATAGAAACAGATCTGAAGGAGAGTGAGCGACCTGAGGGGGAGGGAAAGTTGGAGAGAGAGAGAAGTAAAGAGGAAAGGTGGAGAGAGAGAGAAGTAAAGAGGAAAGGTGGAGAGAGAGAGAAGTAAAGAGGAAAGGTGGAGAGAGAGAAGTAAAGAGGAGAGGTGGAGAGAGAGAGAAGTAAAGAGGAAAGGTGGAGAGAGAGAGAAGTAAAGAGGAAAGGTGGAGAGAGAGAGAAGTAAAGAGGAGAGGTGGAGAGAGAGAGAAGTAAAGAGGAAAGGTGGAGAGAGAGAGAAGTAAAGAGGAAAGGTGGAGAGAGAGAGAAGTAAAGAGGAGAGGTGGAGAGAGAGAGAAGTAAAGAGGAAAGGTGGAGAGAGAGAGAAGTAAAGAGGAAAGGTGGAGAGAGAGAGAAGTAAAGAGGAAAGGTGGAGAGAGAGAGAAGTAAAGAGGAAAGGTGGAGAGAGAGGGAAGTAAAGAGGAAAGGTGGAGAGAGAGAGAAGTAAAGAGGAAAGGTGGAGAGAGAGAGAAGTAAAGAGGAAAGGTGTAGAGAGAGAGAAGTAAAGAGGAAAGGTGGAGAGAGAGAGAAGTAAAGAGGAAAGGTGGAGAGAGAGAGAAGTAAAGAGGAAAGGTGGAGAGAGAGAGAAGTAAAGAGGAGAGGTGGAGAGAGAGAGAAGTAAAGAGGAAAGGTGGAGAGAGAGAGAAGTAAAGAGGAAAGGTGGAGAGAGAGAGAAGTAAAGAGGAAAGGTGGAGAGAGAGAGAAGTAAAGAGGAAAGGTGGAGAGAGAGAGAAGTAAAGAGGAAAGGTGGAGAGAGAGAGAAGTAAAGAGGAAAGGTGGAGAGAGAGAGAAGTAAAGAGGAGAGGTGGAGAGAGAGAGAGTAAAGAGGAAAGGTGGAGAGAGAGAAGTAAAGAGGAGAGGTGATGCTCAGTGATTGGAGGGGAGCTGAAGGAAATGGCCATGATGAGAAATCAATGTTTACTCCTTTAAGGCAATACAATTCACAGCATCACTACGGCAGGTGTTTCCTTTACTGTGACACTTGTAATGGGATTCCAGACCTGGCAGAATGTGTAATATACAGACCCGTGCCTGTTTTATACACAGTATTCTAGTTATTCTAGACCCTGTGGATTCCACTGGTCTTCACTGTTTGTGACTATAAAAAAGACTCGTAGACACACTTCATGTAATATAACAGGCTTTTAAAATTCAATATTGGTGCACAATTTCTACGAAAGGTATGCAAAAGCACTCTTTTTGTGGAATGACCCAGATAATGATATTGGTGGTGATCTCTCTGTGAAAGAAACAGAGAAAGAGAGAGACTCTTTAACATCATCCTTAGCTCTGGTGTCTTCCCCAATATTTGGAACCAAGGTCTGATCACCCCAATCCACAAAAGTGGAGACAAATTTGACCCCAATAACTACTGTGGGATATGCGTCAACAGCAACAGCAGAAAATCCTCTGCATTATCATTAACAGCGAACTCATACATTTCCTCAGTGAAAACAATGTACTGAACAAATGTCAAATTGGCTTTTTACCAAATTACCGTACAACAAACCATGTATTCATCCTGCACACCCTAATTGACAAACAAAATGGGACAATATATATATATATATATATATATATATATATATATAGAGAGAGAGAGAGAGAGAGAGAGAGAGAGAGAGAGATTGAGAGAGAGAGAGAGAGAGAGAAAATTAACTGAAGGGTGCATGTTCTCACCAGGTGGCCATCACTATTGTTGTCTAGAAAAATAGAAATGGCCTTATTATCAACCTATTAGGACTGAGCCATAGTCATTCAGGCGTGTGCCTGCGTGGTGGGCGTGTGCCTGCGTGCGTGCATGTACATGGGTGTATGTGTTCCTTTGCTATTTCGTAACACAGTCATTCAGGGCCTACTCCAGTGCTGTTCTTAACGACCCACACACACTGAGGAATATCTGGACTCTGTATAGATGTAGTCTATTGTTATATAATGTATAGTGATGGGGAATAAATCGATACAGTTACATATCGGGATATTATCGTATTGATATATTGTTTTGGCTGTACCTGCACCAAAACTCCACTCTATTTTTCCTTCATACCTTGTTCTCCATCTTCTTTTTAAATAGGGAGCCAATTTGTTTTCAGCACTTTTATTTCCATGACTCATCAAAGAAAGCTCATTTTCTCATGTCTCTCTCTTGTCCCTCTGCAGCAGATATATGGTGAGCAATATGTTTGGAACATCGGATCGCCAAAGAATTACAGTATCGCATCACAATACAGATAGAATCATGAGAAGCGCAATACATATTGTATCAACACCTAAGTATAGTGATGATATCTTATCTTGAGGTCCCTCCCAGCCATAGTTATATACGTATCCTGTAGATATATTTTATAAGCCAGGTTCATTTTGATAACGATGAAGGCATAGTTAGACTGAGCAAGGACTATAACCTGTTGCTAATGGCAAACACTTTTAAACAACAGCTGCCTTCCTACATGTAAAACATTGGCTGGTGATTGGCTGTGTATGTGGGTTACTGTATATGTGGGTTAGCAGTGTTAGACAACGGCTGCAGTTTATGTAACTATAACACTGACGGTACACTTTACTAGATTTTTCCATTGCTGAAAAGAAAGAATAAATGGAGCCTGTGGATTTCCTTAGTACTGTATGTATTTAGGGTAATGTTTCTTAGTACTGTATGTATTTAGGGTAATGTTTCTTAGTACTGTATGTATTTAGGGGAATGTTTCTTAGTACTGTATGTATTTAGGGTAATGTTTCTTAGTACTGTATGTATTTAGGGTAATGTTTCTTAGTACTGTATGTATTTAGGGGAATGTGTCTTAGTACTGTATGTATTTAGGGGAATGTTTCTTAGTACTGTATGTATTTAGGGGAATGTGTCTTAGTACTGTATGTATTTAGGGTAATGTTTCTTAGTACTGTATGTATTTAGGATAATGTTTCTTAGTACTGTATGTATTTAGGGTAATGTTTCTTAGTACTGTATGTATTTAGGGTAATGTTTCTTAGTACTGTATGTATTTAGGGTAATGTTTCTTAGTACTGTATGTATTTAGGGGAATGTTTCTTAGTACTGTATGTATTTAGGGGAATGTTTCTTAGTACTGCATGTATTTAGGGTAATGTGTCTTAGTACTGTATGTATTTAGGGTAATGTTTCTTAGTACTGTATGTATTTAGGGGAATGTTTCTTAGTACTGTATGTATTTAGGGTAATGTTTCTTAGTACTGTATGTATTTAGGGGAATGTGTCTTAGTACTGTATGTATTTAGAGTAATGTTTCTTAGTACTGTATGTATTTAGGGTAATGTTTCTTAGTACTGTATGTATTTAGAGTAATGTTTCTTAGTGCTGTATGTATTTAGGGTAATGTTTCTTAGTACTGTATGTATTTAGGGGAATGTTTCTTAGTACTGTATGTATTTAGGATAATGTTTCTTAGTACTGTATGTATTTAGGGTAATGTTTCTTAGTGCTGTATGTATTTAGGGTAATGTTTCTTAGTACTGTATGTATTTAGGGGAATGTGTCTTAGTACTGTATGTATTTAGAGTAATGTTTCTTAGTGCTGTATGTATTTAGGGTAATGTTTCTTAGTACTGTATGTATTTAGGGGAATGTGTCTTAGTACTGTATGTATTTAGAGTAATGTTTCTTAGTGCTGTATGTATTTAGGGTAATGTTTCTTAGTACTGTATGTATTTAGGGGAATGTTTCTTAGTACTGTATGTATTTAGGATAATGTTTCTTAGTACTGTATGTATTTAGGGTAATGTTTCTTAGTACTGTATGTATTTAGGGTAATGTTTCTTAGTACTGTATGTATTTAGGGTAATGTTTCTTAGTACTGTATGTATTTAGGGGAATGTTTCTTAGTGCTGTATGTATTTAGGGGAATGTTTCTTAGTACTGTATGTATTTAGGGGAATGTTTCTGCAGAGAAGAGCACATTGATGGGCCATGTAAGCACAGGGGGATAGTCACTAGATGGGCATGCAAGAATGGACAAGAGCAGTTTGTTAGTGTTTGGAACTTCTGTCCTTTGTGACAAGGCCAAATAGTGGCGACTCCATCTCTGCCTGTGTGGTTATCTGGTATTAGTGAATGTCTTTCAACGGCATTTCAGCCAATCAGATTTCAGATTTCTCTGAACGTGTTTTAGAATGGTTTATTGTTATGAAACTGTTAGTGTTTTGGCTATAGGGGAAACAATGAAAGCACCGCTATCAAGGTGCCATTATCAACACAAGGAATTATAGATTTTCTTAGTGAAAATAACACTTGTAGAAATTACAGCAGTTGAGGTAATATGTGGCCAATTCAGTTGCTTTTCTTTTTACTATTTTTCCAGTCAATCTAATTGCACAGAAGAAGTATTACAGAACAACTATTTTGCTGATGAGATTCAAGATAGAAAATGATATAATAAAGTTTAGATAGATTACTACTTCATTGTATTAATGTAATAACAGTCTGCCATCTCATTTAGCTATTGAACATCTAATAGAGACATGTATCAAATCTATCACAGATTTGTCTCTGCGCGGAAACTCTTTCAGGCTGTTGGGTCTCCTTGGGTTACTCTAGCTATGGCCATTGATTAACTCTGAAATTATAAAGTAACCAGGTAATATCACCAGTTAATATAACCAGTTAATATAACCAGTTTTGGTGTCACTATTTGAATGTGTAATGTTTTAACGCTACTTCTGTAGTAGATATCACAAGGTGTAGGTGTTACTAGGTGTATATATCACTAGGTGTAGATGTCACTAGGTGTAGATATCACTAGGTGTAGATATCACTAGGTGTAGATGTCACTAGGTGTAGATATCACTAGGTGTAGATGTCACTAGGTGTAGATGTCACTAGGTGTAGATGTTACTAGGTGTAGATATCACTAGGTGTAGATGTTACTAGGTGTAGATGTCACTAGGTGTAGATGTTACTAGGTGTAGATGTTACTAGGTGTAGATTTTACTAGGTGTAGATGTTACCAGGTGTAGATGCCGCTATGTGTAGATGTCGCTATGCGTAGATGTCACTAGGTGTAGATGTCGCTAGGTGTAGATGTCGCTAGGTGTAGATGTTACTAGGTGTAGATGTTACTAGGTGTAGGTGTAACTAGGTGTAGGTGTTACTAGGTGTAGATATCACTAGGTCTAGATGTCACTAGCTGTAGATTTTACTAGGTGTAGATTTTACTAGGTGTAGATGTTACCAGGTGTAGATGCCGCTATGTGTAGATGTCGCTATGCGTAGATGTCACTAGGTGTAGATGTCGCTAGGTGTAGATATCACTAGGTGTAGATGTTACTAGGTGTAGATGTTACTAGGTGTAGGTGTAACTAGGTGTAGGTGTTACAAGGTGTAGATATCACTAGGTGTAGATATCACTAGGTCTAGATGTCACTAGGTGTAGATGTTACTAGGTGTAGATGTTACTAGGTGTAGATTTTACTAGGTGTAGATGTTACTAGGTGTAGATGCCGCTATGTGTAGATGTCGCTATGCGTAGATGTCACTAGGTGTAGATGTCGCTAGGTGTAGATGTCGCTAGGTGTAGATGTTACTAGGTGTAGATGTTACTAGGTGTAGGTGTAACTAGGTGTAGGTGTTACTAGGTGTAGATATCACTAGGTCTAGATGTCACTAGCTGTAGATTTTACTAGGTGTAGATTTTACTAGGTGTAGATGTTACCAGGTGTAGATGCCGCTATGTGTAGATGTCGCTATGCGTAGATGTCACTAGGTGTAGATGTCGCTAGGTGTAGATATCACTAGGTGTAGATGTTACTAGGTGTAGATGTTACTAGGTGTAGGTGTAACTAGGTGTAGGTGTAACTAGGTGTAGGTGTTACAAGGTGTAGATATCACTAGGTGTAGATATCACTAGGTCTAGATGTCACTAGGTGTAGATGTTACTAGGTGTAGATGTTACTAGGTGTAGATTTTACTAGGTGTAGATGTTACTAGGTGTAGATATCACTAGGTGTAAATGTCAATCGGTGTAGGTGTGGATGTCACTAGGTGCAGGTGTAACTAGGTGTAGATGTCACCAGGTGTAGATGTCACTAGGTGTAGATGTCACTAGGTGTAGATGTCACTAGGTGTAGATGTCGCTATGTGTAGATGTCACTAGGTGTAGATGTCGCTATGTGTAGATGTCACTAGGTGTAGATGTCGCTATGTGTAGATGTCACTAGGTGTAGATGTCGCTATGTGTAAATGTTACTAGGTGTAAATGTTACTAGGTGTAGGTGTTACTAGGTGTAGATGTCACTAGGTGTTGGTGTTACTAGGAGCAGATATCACTAGGTGTAGATATTACAATGTGTAGGTGTAACTAGGTGTAGGTGTTACTAGGTGTAGGTGTTACTAGGTGTAGATATCACTAGGTGTAGATGTCACGAGGTGTAGATGTTACTAGTTGTAGATGTTATTAGGTATAGATGTTACTAGGTGTAGATGTTACTAGGTGTAGATGTTACTAGGTGTAGATGTTACTAGGTGTAGATATCACTAGGTGTAGATGTTACTAGGTGTAGAGATCACTAGGTGTAGATGTTACTAGGTGTAGGTGTAACTAGGTGTAAATGTTACTAGGTGTAGATGTAACTAGGTGTAGATGTCACTAGGTGTAGATGTCACTAGGTGTAGATGTTACTAGGTGTAGATGTTGCTAGGTGTAGGTGTAACTAGGTGTAGGTGTAACTAGGTGTAGATGTTACTAGATGTTGATGTCACTAGGTGTTGATGTCACTAGGTGTAGATTTCGATATGTGTAGATGTCGCTAGGTGTCGATGTCGCTATGTGTCGATGTCGCTAGGTGTAGATGTCGCTAGGTGTAGGTGTCACTAGGTGTAGATGTCACTAGGTGTAGATGTCGCTATGTGTAGATGTCACTAGGTGTTCAGCCCTATGCTGTGATTCCTCTATGGATTGACCCTTTGTAGCTAGCTAGCTGTAAGTTAACCCTATAATATATCTACATTGATGTTACCATGTAATAACTGTGTTCCAG
>NW_027258941.1:0-46275 GCF_045791955.1 Oncorhynchus clarkii lewisi | reverse complement strand
TCATCTCATACGCATCTCATACGAATATATTATCCCTGTTGTTGGAATATATTATCCCTAATGTAATGTCTGTTGTTGGAATATATTATCCCTAATGTAATGTCTATTGTTGGAATATATTATCCCTAATGTAATGTATATTGTTGGAATATATTATCGCTAATGTAATGTCTGTTGTTGGAATATATTATCCCTAATGTAATGTCTGTTGTTGGAATATATTATCCCTAATGTAATGTCTGTTGTTGGAATATATTATCCCTAATGTAATGTCTATTGTTGGAATATATTATCCCTAATGTAATGTCTGTTGTTGGAATATATTATCCCTAATGTAATGTCTATTGTTGGAATATATTATCCCTAATGTAATGTCTATTGTTGGAATATATTATCCCTAATGTAATGTATATTGTTGGAATATATTATCGCTAATGTAATGTCTGTTGTTGGAATATGTTATCCCTAATGTAATGTCTATTGTTGGAATATATTATCCCTAATGTAATGTCTATTGTTGGAATATATTATCCCTAATGTAATGTCTAATGTTGGAATATATTATCCCTAATGTAATGTCTATTGTTGGAATATGTTATCCCTAATGTAATGTCTATTGATGGAATATATTATCCCTAATGTAATGTCTGTTGTTGGAATATATTATCCCTAATGTAATGTCTGTTGTTGGAATATATTATCCCTAATGTAATGTCTATTGTTGGAATATATTATCCCTAATGTAATGTCTATTGTTGGAATATATTATCCCTAATGTAATGTCTATTGTTGGAATATATTATCCCTAATGTAATGTCTATTGTTGGAATATATTATCCCTAATGTAATGTCTATTGTTGGAATATGTTATCCCTAATGTAATGCCTATTGTTGGAATATATTATCCCTAATGTAATGTCTGTTGTTGGAATATATTATCCCTAATGTAATGTCTATTGTTGGAATATATTATCCCTAATGTAATGTCTATTGTTGGAATATATTATCCCTAATGTAATGTCTATTGTTGGAATATATTATCCCTAATGTAATGTCTATTGTTGGAATATATTATCCCTAATGTAATGTCTATTGTTGGAATATATTATCCGTAATGTAATGTCTGTTGTTGGAATATATTATCCCTAATGTAATGTCTGTTGTTGGAATATATTATCCCTAACGTAATGTCTATAATTGGAATATATTATCCCTAATGTAATGTCTGTTGTTGGAATATATTATCCCTAATGTAATGTCTATTGTTGGAATATATTATCCGTAATGTAATGTCTGTTGTTGGAATATATTATCCCCAAAGTAATGTCTATTGTTGGAATATATTATCCCTAATGTAATGTCTATTGTTGAAATATATTATCCCTAATGTAATGTCTGTTGTTGGAATATATTATCCCTAATGTAATGTCTGTTGTTGGAATATATTATCCCTAATGTAATGTCTATTGTTGGAATATATTATCCCATATGTAATGTCTATTGTTGGAATATATTATCCCTGTTGTTGGAATATATTATCCCTAATGTAATGTCTGTTGTTGGAATATATTATCCCTAATGTAATGTCTATTGTTGGAATATATTATCCCTAATGTAATGTCTGTTGTTGGAATATATTATCCCTAATGTAATGTCTATTGTTGGAATATATTATCCCTAATGTAATGTATATTGTTGGAATATATTATCGCTAATGTAATGTCTGTTGTTGGAATATATTATCCCTAATGTAATGTCTGTTGTTGGAATATATTATCCCTAATGTAATGTCTGTTGTTGGAATATATTATCCCTAATGTAATGTCTATTGTTGGAATATATTATCCCTAATGTAATGTCTGTTGTTGGAATATATTATCCCTAATGTAATGTCTATTGTTGGAATATATTATCCCTAATGTAATGTCTATTGTTGGAATATATTATCCCTAATGTAATGTCTATTGTTGGAATATATTATCCCTAATGTAATGTCTATTGTTGGAATATATTATCCCTAATGTAATGTCTATTGTTGGAATATATTATCCCTGATGTAATGTCTAATGTTGGAATATATTATCCCTAATGTTATGTCTATTGTTGGAATATGTTATCCCTAATGTAATGTCTATTGATGGAATATATTATCCCTAATGTAATGTCTGTTGTTGGAATATATTATCCCTAATGTAATGTCTGTTGTTGGAATATATTATCCCTAATGTAATGTCTATTGTTGGAATATATTATCCCTAATGTAATGTCTATTGTTGGAATATATTATCCCTAATGTAATGTCTATTGTTGGAATATATTATCCCTAATGTAATGTCTATTGTTGGAATATATTATCCCTAATGTAATGTCTATTGTTGGAATATGTTATCCCTAATGTAATGCCTATTGTTGGAATATATTATCCCTAATGTAATGTCTGTTGTTGGAATATATTATCCCTAATGTAATGTCTGTTGTTGGAATATATTATCCCTAATGTAATGTCTATTGTTGGAATACATTATCCCTAATGTAATGTCTGTTGTTGACATATATTATCCCTAACGTAATGTCTATTGTTGGAATATATTATCCCTAATGTAATGTCTATTGTTGACATATATTATCCCTAATGTAATGTCTGTTGTTGGAATATATTATCGCTAATGTAATGTCTATTGTTGGAATATATTATCCCTAATGTAATGTCTAATGTTGGAATATATTATCCCTAATGTAATGTCTGTTGTTGGAATATATTATCCCTAACGTAATGTCTATTGTTGGAATATATTATCCCTAATGTAATGTCTGTTGTTGGAATATATTATCCCTAATGTAATGTCTATTGTTGGAATATATTATCCGTAATGTAATGTCTGTTGTTGGAATATATTATCCCCAATGTAATGTCTATTGTTGGAATATATTATCCCTAATGTATTGTCTATTGTTGGAATATATTATCCCTAATGTAATGTCTGTTGTTGGAATATATTATCCCTAATGTAATGTCTGTTGTTGGAAAATATTATCCCTAATGTAATGTATATTGTTGGAATATATTATCCCATATGTAATGTCTATTGTTGGAATATATTATCCCTGTTGTTGGAATATATTATCCCTAATGTAATGTCTGTTGTTGGAATATATTATCCCTAATGTAATGTCTATTGTTGGAATATATTATCCCTAATGTAATGTCTGTTGTTAGAATATATTATCCCTAACGTAATGTCTATTGTTGGAATATATTATCCCTAATGTAATGTCTGTTGTTGGAATATGTCTGTTGTTGGAATATATTATCCCTAATGTAATGTCTGTTGTTGGAATATATTATCCCTAATGTAATGTCTGTTGTTGGAATATATTATCCCTAATGTAATGTCTGTTGTTGGAATATATTATCCTTAATGTAATGTATATTGTTGGAATATATTATCCCATATGTAATGTCTATTGTTGGAATATATTATCCCTGTTGTTCGAATATATTATCCCTAATGTAATGTCTGTTGTTGGAATATATTATCCCTAATGTAATGTCTGTTGTTGGAATATATTATCCCTAATGTAATGTCTGTTGTTGGAATATATTATCCCTAATGTAATGTCTATTGTTGGAATATATTATCCCTAATGTAATGTCTGTTGTTGGAATATATTATCCCTAATGTAATGTCTATTGTTGGAATATATTATCCCTAATGTAATGTCTGTTGTTGGAATATATTATCCCTAATGTAATGTCTATTGTTGGAATATATTATCGCTAATGTAATGTCTGTTGTTGGAATATATTATCCCTAATGTAATGTCTGTTGTTGGAATATATTATCCCTAATGTAATGTCTGTTGTTGGAAAATATTATCCCTAATGTAATGTCTATTGTTGGAATATATTATCCCTAATGTAATGTCTGATGTTGGAATGTATTATCCCTAATGTAATGTCTATTGTTGGAATATATTATCCCTAATGTAATGTCTGTTGTTGGAATATATTATCCCTAATGTAATGTCTATTGTTGGAATATATTATCCCTAATGTAATGTCTATTGTTGGAATATATTATCCCTAATGTAATGTCTATTGTTGGAATATATTATCCCTAATGTAATGTCTGTTGTTGGAATATATTATCCCTAATGTAATGTCTATTGTTGGAATATATTATCCCTAATGTAATGTCTATTGTTGGAATATATTATCCCTAATGTATTGTCTATTGTTGGAATATATTATCCCTAATGTAATGTCTATTGTTGGAATATATTATCCCTAATGTAATGTCTGTTGTTGGAATATATTATCCCATATGTAATGTCTATTGTTGACATATATTATCCCTAATGTAATGTCTATTGTTGGAATATATTATCCCTAATGTAATGTCTATTGTTGGAATATATTATCCCTAATGTAATGTCTATTGTTGGAATATATTATCCCTAATGTAATGTCTATTGTTGGAATATATTATCCCTAATGTAATGTCTATTGTTGGAATATATTATCCCTAATGTAATGTCTATTGTTGGAATATATTATCCCTAATGTAATTTCTATTGTTGACATGTATTATCCCTAATGTAATGTCTATTGTTGGAATATATTATCCCTAATGTAATGTCTGTTGTTGGAATATATTATCTTATATGTAATGTCTATTGTTGGAATATATTATCCCATATGTAATGTCTGTTGTTGGAATATATTATCCCTAATGTAATGTCTATTGTTGGAATATATTATCCCTAATGTAATGTCTATTGTTGACATATATTATTCCTAATGTAATGTCTATTGTTGACATATATTATCCCTAATGTAATGTCTGTTGTTGGAATATATTATCCCTAATGTAATGTATATTGTTGGAATATATTATCCCTAATGTAATGTCTATTGTTGACATATATTATCCCATATGTAATGTCTATTGTTGGAATATATTATCCCTAATGTAATGTCTGTTGTTGGACTATATTATCCCTAATGTAATGTCTATTGTTGGAATATATTATCCCATATGTAATGTCTGTTGTTGGAATATATTATCCTTAATGTAATGTCTATTGTTGGAATATATTATCCCTAATGTAATGTCTATTTTTGGAATATATTATCCCTAATGTAATGTCTATTGTTGACATATATTATCCCTAATGTAATGTCTATTGTTGACATATATTATCCCTAATGTAATGTCTGTTGTTGGAATATATTATCCCTAATGTAATGTCTATTGTTGGAATATATTATCCCTAATGTAATGTCTATTGTTGGAATATATTATCCCTAATGTAATGTCTATTGTTGGAATATATTATCCCTAATGTAATGTCTATTGTTGGAATATATTATCCCTAATGTAATGTCTATTGTTGGAATATATTATCCCTAATGTAATGTCTATTGTTGGAATATATTATCCCTAATGTAATGTCTGTTGTTGGAATATATTATCCCTAATGTAATGTCTATTGTTGGAATGTATTATCCCTAATGTAATGTCTATTGTTGGAATATATTATCCCTAATGTAATGTCTGTTGTTGGAATATATTATCCCTAATGTAATGTCTATTGTTGGAATATATTATCCCTAATGTAATGTCTATTGTTGGAATATATTATCCCTAATGTAATGTCTATTGTTGGAATATATTATCCCTAATGTAATGTCTGTTGTTGGAATATATTATCCCTAATGTAATGTCTATTGTTGGAATATATTATCCCTAATGTAATGTCTATTGTTGGAATATATTATCCCTAATGTAATGTCTATTGTTGGAATATATTATCCCTAATGTAATGTCTGTTGTTGGAATATATTATCCCATATGTAATGTCTATTGTTGACATATATTATCCCTAATGTAATGTCTATTGTTGGAATATATTATCCCTAATGTAATGTCTATTGTTGGAATATATTATCCCTAATGTAATGTCTATTGTTGGAATATATTATCCCTAATGTAATGTCTATTGTTGGAATATATTATCCCTAATGTAATGTCTATTGTTGGAATATATTATCCCTAATGTAATGTCTATTGTTGGAATATATTATCCCTAATGTAATGTCTATTGTTGGAATATATTATCCCTAATGTAATTTCTATTGTTGACATGTATTATCCCTAATGTAATGTCTGTTGTTGGAATATATTATCCCATATGTAATGTCTATTGTTGGAATATATTATCCCTAATGTAATGTCTGTTGTTGGACTATATTATCCCTAATGTAATGTCTATTGTTGGAATATATTATCCCATATGTAATGTCTGTTGTTGGAATATATTATCCCTAATGTAATGTCTATTGTTGGAATATATTATCCCTAATGTAATGTCTATTTTTGGAATATATTATCCCTAATGTAATGTCTATTGTTGACATATATTATCCCTAATGTAATGTCTATTGTTGACATATATTATCCCTAATGTAATGTCTGTTGTTGGAATATATTATCCCTAATGTAATGTCTATTGTTGGAATATATTATCCCTAATGTAATGTCTATTGTTGGAATATATTATCCCTAATGTAATGTCTATTGTTGGAATATATTATCCCTAATGTAATGTCTATTGTTGGAATATATTATCCCTAATGTAATGTCTGTTGTTGGAATATATTATCCCTAATGTAATGTCTATTGTTGGAATATATTATCCCTAATGTAATGTCTATTGTTGGAATATATTATCCCTAATGTAATGTCTATTGTTGGAATATATTATCCCTAATGTAATGTCTATTGTTGGAATATATTATCCCTAATGTAATGTCTGTTGTTGGAATATATTATCCCATATGTAATGTCTATTGTTGACATATATTATCCCTAATGTAATGTCTATTGTTGGAATATATTATCCCTAATGTAATGTCTATTGTTGGAATATATTATCCCTAATGTAATGTCTATTGTTGGAATATATTATCCCTAATGTAATGTCTATTGTTGGAATATATTATCCCTAATGTAATGTCTATTGTTGGAATATATTATCCCTAATGTAATGTCTATTGTTGGAATATATTATCCCTAATGTAATGTCTATTGTTGGAATATATTATCCCTAATGTAATTTCTATTGTTGACATGTATTATCCCTAATGTAATGTCCATTGTTGGAATATATTATCCCTAATGTAATGTCTGTTGTTGGAATATATTATCCCATATGTAATGTCTATTGTTGGAATATATTATCCCATATGTAATGTCTGTTGTTGGAATATATTATCCCTAATGTAATGTCTATTGTTGGAATATATTATCCCTAATGTAATGTCTATTGTTGACATATATTATCCCTAATGTAATGTCTATTGTTGACATATATTATCCCTAATGTAATGTCTATTGTTGACATATATTATCCCTAATGTAATGTCTGTAGTTGGAAAATATTATCCCTAATGTAATGTCTATTGTTGGAATATATTATCCCTAATGTAATGTCTATTGTTGACATGTATTATCCCTAATGTAATGTCTGTTGTTGGAATATATTATCCCTAATGTAATGTCTATTGTTGGAATATATTATCCCTAATGTAATGTCTATTGTTGGAATATATTATCCCTAATGTAATGTCTATTGTTGGAATATATTATCCCTAATGTAATGTCTATTGTTGGAATATATTATCCCTAATGTAATGTCTGTTGTTGGAATATATTATCCCATATGTAATGTCTATTGTTGACATATATTATCCCTAATGTAATGTCTATTGTTGGAATATATTATCCCTAATGTAATGTCTATTGTTGGAATATATTATCCCTAATGTAATGTCTATTGTTGGAATATATTATCCCTAATGTAATGTCTATTGTTGACATATATTATCCCTAATGTAATGTCTATTGTTGACATATATTATCCCTAATGTAATGTCTGTAGTTGGAAAATATTATCCCTAATGTAATGTCTATTGTTGGAATATATTACCCCTAATGTAATGTCTATTGTTGACATGTATTATCCCTAATGTAATGTCTGTTGTTGGAATATATTATCCCTAATGTAATGTCTGTTGTTGGAATATATTATCAATAATGTAATGTCTATTGTTGGAATATATTATCCCTAATGTAATGTCTATTGTTGACATATATTATCCCTAATGTAATGTCTGTTGTTGGAATATATTATCCCTAATGTAATGTCTATTGTTGGAATATATTAGCCCTAATGTAATGTCTATTGTTGACATATATTATCCCATATGTAATGTCTCTTGTTGGAATATATTATCCCTAATGTAATGTCTATTGTTGGAATATATTATCCCTAATGTAATGTCTATTGTTGGAATATATTATCCCTAATGTAATGTCTATTGTTGGAATATATTATCCCTAATGTAATGTCTATTGTTGGAATATATTATCCCTAATGTAATGTCTGTTGTTGGAATATATTATCCCTAATGTAATGTCTATTGTTGGAATATATTATCCCTAATGTAATGTCTATTGTTGGAATATATTATCCCTAATGTAATGTCTGTTGTTGGAATATATTATCCCTAATGTAATGTCTATTGTTGGAATATATTATCCCTAATGTAATGTCTATTGTTGGAATATATTATCCCTAATGTAATGTCTATTGTTGGAATATATTATCCCTAATGTAATGTCTATTGTTGGAATATATTATCCCTAATGTAATGTCTGTTGTTGGAATATATTATCCCATATGTAATGTCTATTGTTGACATATATTATCCCTAATGTAATGTCTATTGTTGGAATATATTATCCCTAATGTAATGTCTATTGTTGGAATATATTATCCCTAATGTAATGTCTATTGTTGGAATATATTATCCCTAATGTAATGTCTATTGTTGGAATATATTATCCCTAATGTAATGTCTATTGTTGGAATATATTATCCCTAATGTAATGTCTGTTGTTGGAATATATTATCCCATATTTAATGTCTATTGTTGGAATATGTTATCCCTAATGCAATGCCTATTGTTGGAATATATTATCCCTAATGTAATGTCTGTTGTTGGAATATATTATCCCTAATGTAATGTCTGTTGTTGGAATATATTATCCCTAATGTAATGTCTATTGTTGGAATATATTATCCCTAATGTAAGGGAATACCCCCCTGAATTGTACAAAAATGAATGGCAAGATATTGGCATTGGACAAACCATATACACGATGTCCAATACCACCCAAAGCGGCGTTGATTCGTGTAAAGTATATGGCAAATGCCATATGGCAATTGCCAATTGTAACACCTCAAAAATCCAACAGGGGGCGAGTGCGCTCCACCGGGGTTTTTCATATTGGAAATGTAACCCAAGTCAACATCCAAAAGAAAATTTTTGAAAAAAGGATATTTTTTTCAAAAACTTTTCACCCCTTAAAAAAGTGCTTTCTGGGCCTTTTTTCGAAATTCTTTCGATTTTTTTGTCAATTACACATGTGTAAGAGCTGTATGAATATACTTTTGTCCAATTTTTTTATCATATTTTTTAATTTTTTTAATTACATGCGCATAAGGCATATGTTTTGTACATTTGCAATATGATTTCATAGGAAGTCAAAAGTCAAAAGTCAAAAATGTCAAAATTTGGTAAAAAACTTCACACATCCTTAAAAAAGTGCTTTCTGGACCGTTTTTCAAAATTCTTTCAATTTTTATGTCAATTACACATGTATAAGAACTTTATCAACATACTTTAGTCATACTTTATTATCCTATTTTTTATTTTTTTTTACTTGTGCATAAGGCATATGTTTTCTTCATTTGGAATATGATTTCATAGGAAGTCAAAAGTCAAAAGTCAAAAATGTCAAAATTTGGTAAAAAACTTCACACATCCTTAAAAAAGTGCTTTCTGGACCGTTTTTCAAATTTCTTTCAATTTTTGTGTCAATTACACATGTATAAGAACTTTATCAACATACTTTAGTCATACTTTATTATCATTTTTTTTTTTTTTTTTTTTACTTGTGCATAAGGCATATGTTTTCTCCATTTGGAATATGATTTCATAGGAAGTCAAAAGTCGAAAATTTGATTTTTTTTTTAAACTTTAAAAACTAAAAAAAGTGCTTTCTGGACCGTTTTTCGAAATTGTTTCGATTTTAAGACAATTAATCATGTGTAAGAAGTGTATGAATATACTTTTGTAAAATGTTATTATCATAATTTTTTTTTTTTTACTTGTGCATAAGGAATATGATTTGTCTATTTGCAATATGATTTCATAGGAAGTCAAAAGTCAAAGTTACCCAAAAATGTTTTGGATGTTTTTTTGTTTATGTTTCCTTACTTTTTCAAAGTCACTGTGCATTTGCAATATGTTTCAATGGGCAGGTACCGTCACGAATTTGTCATGCTCAAAAATTTTTAGATGTATTTTTTTTTGTTTCTTACTTTTTCAAAGTCACTGTGCATTTGCAATATGTTTTAATGGGCAGGTACCATCACGAATTTGTCATGCTCAAAATTCAAGCTTTACTTTGCTCAAACTATACCTTTGTCATCTTGTGATCTAAAATATGCAACTGGTTACCCAAAAAATGTGTTGATGTTTTTTTGTTTATGTTTCCTTACTTTTTCAAAGTCACTGTGCATTTGCAATATGTTTCAATGGGCAGGTACCGTCACGAATTTGTCATGCTCAAAAAATTTTAGATGTATTTTTTTTTGTTTCTTACTTTTTCAAAGTCACTGTGCATTTGCAATATGTTTTAATGGGCAGGTACCATCACGAATTTGTCATGCTCAAAATTCAAGCTTTACTTTGCTCAAACTATACCTTTGTCATCTTGTGATCTAAAATATGCAACTGGTTACCCAAAAAATGTGTTGATGTTTTTTTGTTTATGTTTCCTTACTTTTTCAAAGTCACTGTGCATTTGCAATATGTTTCAATGGGCAGGTACCATCACGAATTTGTCATGCTCAAAATTTTTTAGATGTATTTTTTTTTGTTTCTTACTTTTTCAAAGTCACTGTGCATTTGCAATATGTTTTTTCACTATAGAATCATATTGCAAATGCACGTGCAACTGGTCATCCCCCAAAAAAAAATTTAGATTTTTTTTGTTTATTTTTCCTTACTTTTTCAAAGTCACTGTGCATTTGCAATATGTTTTTTCACTATAGAATCATATTGCAAATGCACATGCAACTGGTCATCCCCCCCAAAAAATTTTAGATTTTTTTTTTTATGTTTCCTTACTTTTTCAAAGTCACTGTGCATTTGCAATATGTTTTTTCACTATAGAATCATATTGCAAATGCACGTGCAACTGGTCATCCCCCAAAAAAAAATTTAGATTTTTTTTGTTTATTTTTCCTTACTTTTTCAAAGTCACTGTGCATTTGCAATATGTTTTTTCACTATAGAATCATATTGCAAATGCACATGCAACTGGTCATCCCCCCCAAAAAAAATTAGATTTTTTTTATGTTTCCTTACTTTTTCAAAGTCACTGTGCATTTGCAATATGTTTTTTCACTATAGAATCATATTGCAAATGCACATGCAACTGGTCATCCCCCCAAAAAAAATTTAGATTTTTTTTATGTTTCCTTACTTTTTCAAAGTCACTGTGCATTTGCAATATGTTTTTTCACTATAGAATCATATTGCAAATGCACGTGCAACTGGTCACCCAAAAATAAAAATTTTGGATTTTTTTTGTTTATGTTTCCTTACTTTTTCAAAGTCACTGTGCATTTGCAATATGTTTCAATGGGCAGGTACCATCACGAACTTGTCATGCTCAAAATTTTTTAGATGTATTTTTTTTTGTTTCTTACTTTTTCAAAGTCACTGTGCATTTGCAATATGTTTTTTCACTATAGAATCATATTGCAAATGCACATGCAACTGGTCATCCCCCCAAAAAAAATTTTGATTTTTTTTGTTTATGTTTCCTTACTTTTTCAAAGTCACTGTGCATTTGCAATATGTTTTTTCACTATAGAATCATATTGCAAATGCACGTGCAACTGGTCATCCCCCAAAACAATTTTTAGATTTTTTTTGTTTATTTTTCCTTACTTTTTCAAAGTCACTGTGCATTTGCAATATGTTTTTTCACTATAGAATCATATTGCAAATGCACATGCAACTGGTCATCCCCCCCAAAAAAATTTAGATTTTTTTTATGTTTCCTTACTTTTTCAAAGTCACTGTGCATTTGCAATATGTTTTTTCACTATAGAATCATATTGCAAATGCACATGCAACTGGTCATCCCCCACCAAAAATTTTTGATTTTTTTTGTTTATGTTTCCTTACTTTTTCAAAGTCACTGTGCATTTGCAATATGTTTTTTCACTATAGAATCATATTGCAAATGCACGTGCAACTGGTCATCCCCCCAAAAAAAATTTAGATTTTTTTTGTTTATTTTTCCTTACTTTTTCAAAGTCACTGTGCATTTGCAATATGTTTTTTCACTATAGAATCATATTGCAAATGCACATGCAACTGGTCATCCCCCCCAAAAAATTTTAGATTTTTTTTGTTTATGTTTCCTTACTTTTTCAAAGTCACCGTGCATTTGCAATATGTTTTTTCACTATAGAATCATATTGCAAATGCACGTGCAACTGGTCATCCCCCACCAAAAATTTTTGATTTTTTTTGTTTATGTTTCCTTACTTTTTCAAAGTCACTGTGCATTTGCAATATGTTTTTTCACTATAGAATCATATTGCAAATGCACGTGCAACTGGTCATCCCCCCAAAAAAAATTTAGATTTTTTTTGTTTATTTTTCCTTACTTTTTCAAAGTCACTGTGCATTTGCAATATGTTTTTTCACTATAGAATCATATTGCAAATGCACATGCAACTGGTCATCCCCCCCAAAAAATTTTAGATTTTTTTTGTTTATGTTTCCTTACTTTTTCAAAGTCACCGTGCATTTGCAATATGTTTTTTCACTATAGAATCATATTGCAAATGCACGTGCAACTGGTCACCCAAAAATAAAAATTTTGGATTTTTTTTGTTTATGTTTCCTTACTTTTTCAAAGTCACTGTGCATTTGCAATATGTTTCAATGGGCAGGTACCATCACGAATTTGTCATGCTCAAAATTTTTTAGATGTATTTTTTTTTGTTTCTTACTTTTTCAAAGTCACTGTGCATTTGCAATATGTTTTAAAGGGCAGGTACCATCACGAATTTGTCATGCTATAAAAATCTTGCAGGAATGTGAAATTGACTGGCCCGATGAACTCGGGATGGCTTTGCAGTGATTCTGGGTCATCTCAATCGCTCGTTTGGGTTGATTTCAGAATGTCGCTTTTGGTGATGTTTTTTCACTATAGGATCATATTGCAAATGTACAAGAGTCAAGTGGACAAGAGTCCATCAGTCAATTAGATATCATTCTGACCACCAAACTGATACAAACTGACACCAAACCCACTTTTTCCAACTCGTTTAGTAGCCAACTATTACATACTTCAGAGCTGGCCCAAAATTCACAACCCCTTCGGTTCAAACCATAAAAAAACCATAAAACACGTAGTTACGTTCTAGCTGCGGGTCCATTTCTTATGTTATGTGTTGGCCTAGCTGAGGCGACCCCGAATCCCAAGTTTCGGCTCGATAGGTCATTTGGTGTCCGAGAAAAACCCTAATTGGTGCTGAAAATCCACTATTTTCCATGACTTGCTACGGGGTCCTTGAATGAGCTATTGGACAGAAACGTTGGGGTCTGTCTATATGGGCCGAGACGTTTGCAATGCACCTAGTCTTGCGACTCTGGGACATTTCTAAATGTCGTCATTTTCGTGATGCAAAAATGAATTGAAGTTATTTCAAATGTACGAGGCTGTTTCTCGGTCCGAGAACCTTCTAGAGCCACGTAACTCACCACGCACCATCTACGGGAGGTCTAGAACAGGTTTCTAAAGTTTCGGAACTCTAGGTCCGACGGTTCTTTTTTAGCTCCAACAAAGCTAACTATTGGAGCCAGTGTCTGTCTCTACGCACCCCAATACGTCCCTCCTTCCAAGTTGTGTTTTAGTGTGATTTTTTTTTCCTTTGAATTTTTTTGGGAAAAATGACTGATTTACAGTTCATGGGGGTTGCCTAATCACACATATGAAGTTTTGGAAAGATCAGACTTTTTTAACCCTTCGAAACAGCCCCTAAGACACCAATTATGGCACTTCCGGTTGGCACAGGAAGTTATAAATCAACACATATCCTCATTGGGGTATGCTGTTACAGAATCCTGAGTTTTAAGTCCTTACGTTAAGAATTGACTGATCTACACAGGGTTGAATGCACTATGTCTATCAAACTGCATGCAGTGTATGGGTAAACACTTTTAGGGGCATTTTAACCACTTCCGGTTGGTCCAGGAAGCTTAGAATCAACACAGGTAGACCTCATAGTGGCCTGATGGACTGGTACCGAAGACAGGTTCATACGGCATTCATAACCCACATAGGCCTCAGGTTGAAATTAGGGGTGCAGGCAATGTATTCCTATGGGGAGAGATGACACTGTAATCTGTGAGATCAAAAAACACTGTTTTACTGTTAAGGGTTAATGCCACACGGTCAAGGTTAGGCTTGTTCAGATCGGGAGGACCTTAGGAACATTCATGTGGTGCAATTTTTCTTCTCACTCTAACGGTTCTCTCACTGTCACCCAAAAGCAAATGACATTGTGGTGCAGGCTTCATTTTGGGCCTACTATTCTAATGCTCGCTGCGCCTAGACCGAGCGAGCTACGGTCAAGCGGGATATCTCGCTGAACTCGGTACGGCCTAGGGATTATGGTAATGCCATTTCCTGCTCTCTGTGTCTTTAAGCACCGCACTTTATCACTCCATCCTTCCTGTGTGTGTGTGAGGGAGCTTTTCTTTGACATCTGTTGGGATTAATGACTGATTTACAGTTCAGAAGGGTTACCTAGTCACACATATGAAGTTTTGGAGAGATGTGACTTTTTTAACCCTTCGAAACAGAGAGTGTGACCCAATTAAAGGCACTTCCGGTTGGCACAGGAAGCTATAAGTAAACACATGTCTTGATTTACATAGCCACTTACAGAATCCCGAGTTTTAAGTCTTTACGTTAAGAATTGACTGATCTACACAGGGTTGAATGCACTATGTCTATCAAACTGCAGGCAGTGTATGGGTAAACACTTTTAGGGGCATTTTAACCACTTCCGGTTGCTCCAGGAAGCTTAGATTCGACACAGGTAGATCTCATAGTGGCCTGATGGACTGGTACCGAAGACAGGTTCATACGGCATTCATAACCCATATAGGCTTCAGGTTGAATTTTGTGGTGCAGGCTATGTATTCCTATGGGGAGAGATGTCACTGTAATCTGTGAGATCAAAAAACCCTGTTTTACTGTGAAGGGTTAATGCCACACGGTCAAGGTTAGGCTTGTTCAGATCGGGAGGACCTTAGGAACATTCATGTGGTGGAATTGTGCTTCTCACCCTAACGGTTCTCTCACTGCCACCCAAAATCAAATGACATTGTGGTGCAGGCTTCATTTTGGGCCTTCTTTTTTTCAAGTTTGCTGCACTCAGAACGAGCTACGGTCAAGCGGGGCGTCTCCTTGAACTCGGCACAGTCTGGAGACTATGGTGATGCCATTTTTTGTGTTGATTTCAGAATGCCATTTTGGTGATGGTCCCTCTCCGTTTAAACATATTGCAAATGTACAAAAGTCAACTAGCAAGTCAGTGTCCATCAGTCAATTAGATGTCATTATGACACCAAATGGATATCAATTGACACCAAACCCACTTTTTCCTACTCATTTAGTAGCCAACTATCACATATGTCAGAGCAGTCCCATAATTCACAGCGCCTTCGGTTTAAAACATAATAAAAAGGTAAAACACATAGTTACGTTCTAGCTGCGGGTCCAGTTCGGACATTATGTGAAGGCCTATGTGAGGCGACCCCGAATCCCGAGTTTCGGCTCGATAGGTCATTTGGTGTCCGAGAAAAACCCTAATTGGTGCTGAAAATCCACTTTTTTCCATGCCTTGCTACGGGGTCCTTGAACGAGCTATCGGACAGACACGTCGGAGTCCGTCTCTATGGGCCGAGCCGGTTTCAATGCACCTAGCCTTGCGTCTCTGAGACTTTTCTAAACGTCGTCATTTTTGTAATGGTCAAAATGAATTGAAGGTATTGCAAATGTACAAGGCTGTTTCTCGGTCCGAGAACCTTCTAGAACCACCTAACTCACCACGCACTATCGACATGAGGCCTAGAACAGGATTGTAAAGTTTCGGAACTCTAGGTCCGACCGTTCTTTTTTAGCTCCAACAAAGCTAACTATTGCAGCCACTGTCTGTCTCTACGCACCCCAATACGTCCCTCCATCCAAGTTGTGTTTAGTGTGATTTTTTTTTCCTTTGATTTTTTTGGGGAAAAATGACTGATTTACAGTTCATGGGGGTTCCCTAATCACACATATGAAATTTTGGAGAGATCAGACTTTTTTAACCCTTCGAAACAGCACCTGAGACACCAATTATGGCACTTCCGGTTGGCACAGGAAGCTATAAATCAACACATATCCTCATTGGGGTATGTTGTTACAGAATCCTGAGTTTTAAGTCCTTACGTTAAGAACTGACTGATTTACACAGGGTTGAATGCACTATGTCTGTCAAACTGCAGGCAGGGTATGGGTAAACACTTTTAGGGGCATTTTAACCACTTCCGGTTGGTCCAGGAAGCTCAGAATCAACACAGGTAGACCTCATAGTGGCCTGATGGACTGGTACCGAAGACAGGTTCATACGGCATTCATAACCCATATAGACTTCAGGTTGAAATTAGGGGTGCAGGCAATGTATTCCTATGGGGAGAGATGACACTGCATTCTGTGAGATCAAAAAACACTGTTTTACTGTTAAGGGTTAATGCCACACGGTCAAGGTTAGGCTTGCACGGATCGGGAGGACCTTAGGAACATTCATGTGGTGTAATTTTTCTTCTCACCTAAACGGTTCTCTCACTGTCACCCAAAAGCAAATGACATTGTGGGGCAGGCTTCATTTTGGGCCTACTTTTCTAATGGTCGTTGCACTTACACCGAGCGAGCTACGGTCAAGGCGGATAGCTCGTTGAACTTAGCACAGTCTGGAGACTATGGTGATGCCATTTTTTGTGTTGATTTAAGAATGCCATTTTGGTGATGGTCCCTCTCTGTTTAAACATATTGCAAATGCACAAAAGTCAACTAGCAAGTCAGTGTCCATCAGTCAATTAGATGTCATTATGACACCAAACCCACTTTTTCCTACTCATTTAGAAGCCAACTATCACATATGTCAGAGCAGTCCCATAATTCACAGCGCCTTTAGTTTAAAACATAATAAAAAGGTAAAACACATAGTTACGTTCTAGCTGCGGGTCCAGTTCGGACATTATGTGAAGTCCTATGTGAGGCGACCCCGAATCCCGAGTTTCGGCTCGATAGGTCATTTGGCGTCCGAGAAAAACCCTAATTGGTGCTGAAAATCCACTATTTTCCATGCCTTCCTACGGGGTCCTTGAACGAGCTATCGGACAGAAACGTTGGGGTCCGTCTCTATGGGCCGAGCCGGTTTCAATGCACCTAGCCTTGCGTCTCTGAGACTTTTCTAAACGTCGTCATTTTCGTAATGGTCAAAATGAATTGAAGGTATTGCAAATGTACGAAGCTGTTTCTCGGTCCGAGAACCGTCTAGAGCCACGTAACTCACCACGCACCATCGACCGGAGGTCTAGAACAGGTTTCTAAAGTTTCGGAACTCTAGGTCTGACGGTTCTTTTTTAGCTCCAACAAAGCTAACTATTGCAGCCACTGTCTGTCTCTACGCACCCCAATACGTCCCTCCATTCAAGTTGTGTTTTAGTGTGATTTTTTTTTCCTTTGATTTTTTTGGGGAAAAATGACTGATTTACAGTTCATGGGGGTTGCCTAATCACATATATGAAGTTTTGGACAGATCTGACTTTTTTAACCCTTCGAAACAGCCCCTGAGACACCATTTAAGGCACTTCCGGTTGGCACAGGAAGCTATAATTAACCACATATCCTCATTGGGGTATGCTTTTACAGAATCCTGAGTTTTAAGTCTTTACGTTAAGAACTGAGTTATTTACGGAGGGTTTAGTATGTGTGTGTTATTTCAGAAAATCATAGAAAATCACAGAAATGTCGCAGAGCTCCGCAGCACACTTTAAAAAGATTCGTATGAACACCCTGCAACTGGATCTGTAACCGTTGAAAAAAAAAAACGCCTATTTGTGACCATCACCAAGATGTCATTGTTCCGTTTCTCTTAAATGACGATAGATAAATGGCTGTTTTTTTTTTTATTGACACCGGAGGCTCCTTGACTTTGACCTGAAGTGGAAAAATAATTTCTCTATTTCCATTTAGGACCTTTAATCCCAGAAAAACGGCCATAACTCAAAAACCGTCGAGGCCTAGACGCCATCTTGTTCGGGGCCAACTGCCCATTATGCCAAACCTACGCTCACCGAGTTTCGGCTTCGAAATATTTTCCGTTTTCGAGATAAGGCCCCGTCGTGATTCGTGATGTTTTGCCAAATTGCCATATGATTCCGTATGCCCTCTTGTGGGAAATTCCGGGACAGCGGAAAAACGGTCAAAAACTTGTTTATTTTTTAAAACGGAAACCGAATGTCCGACAAAGTTCATTTGATGACTTCCCGGTAGGTCTGGCCCTACCGCACGGCCCGACGCCGACCGCGAATTTTACAAACGATTTCGGACGTCTAGTAAGGGACCGTACATTTGCAATATGGACTTTCTCACTGATCATACACGAAATGCCGAAATGTTCCCTTAAGGTATGTAATGTCTGTTGTTGACATATATTATCCCTAACGTAATGTCTATTGTTGGAATATATTATCCCTAATGTAATGTCTATTGTTGACATATATTATCCCTAATGTAATGTCTGTTGTTGGAATATATTATCGCTAATGTAATGTCTATTGTTGGAATATATTATCCCTAATGTAATGTCTGTTGTTGGAATATATTATCCCTAACGTAATGTCTATTGTTGGAATATATTATCCCTAATGTAATGTCTGTTGTTGGAATATATTATCCCTAATGTAATGTCTATTGTTGGAATATATTATCCGTAATGTAATGTCTGTTGTTGGAATATATTATCCCCAATGTAATGTCTATTGTTGGAATATATTATCACTAATGTAATGTCTATTGTTGGAATATATTATCCCTAATGTAATGTCTGTTGTTGGAATATATTATCCCTAATGTAATGTCTGTTGTTGGAATATATTATCCTTAATGTAATGTATATTGTTGGAATATATTATCCCATATGTAATGTCTATTGTTGGAATATATTATCCCTGCTGTTCGAATATATTATCCCTAATGTAATGTCTGTTGTTGGAATATATTATCCCTAATGTAATGTCTATTGTTGGAATATATTATCCCTAATGTAATGTCTATTGTTGGAATATATTATCCCTAATGTAATGTCTATTGTTGGAATATATTATCCCTAATGTAATGTCTATTGTTGGAATATATTATCCCTGTTGTTGGAATATATTATCCCTAATGTAATGTCTGTTGTTGGAATATATTATCCCTAATGTAATGTCTATTGTTGGAATATATTATCCCTAATGTAATGTCTGTTGTTGGAATATATTATCCCTAATGTAATGTATGTTGTTGGAATATATTATCCCTAATGTAATGTCTGTTGTTGGAATATATTATCCCTAATGTAATGTCTATTGTTGGAATATATTATCCCTAATGTAATGTATGTTGTTGGAATATATTATCCCTAATGTAATGTCTATTGTTGGAATATATTATCCCTAATGTAATGTCTGTTGTTGGAATATATTATCCCTAATGTAATGTCTATTGTTGGAATATATTATCCCTAATGTAATGTCTGTTGTTAGAATATATTATCCCTAATGTAATGTCTATTGTTGGAATATATTATCCCTAATGTAATGTCTATTGTTGGAATATATTATCGCTAATGTAATGTCTGTTGTTGGAATATATTATCCCTAATGTAATGTCTGTTGTTGGAATATATTATCCCTAATGTAATGTCTGTTGTTGGAATATATTATCCCTAATGTAATGTCTATTGTTGGAATATATTATCCCTAATGTAATGTCTGTTGTTGGAATATATTATCCCTAATGTAATGTCTATTGTTGGAATATATTATCCCTAATGTAATGTCTGTTGTTGGAATATATTATCCCTAATGTAATGTCTATTGTTGGAATATATTATCCCTAATGTAATGTCTATTGTTGGAATATATTATCCCTAATGTAATGTCTATTGTTGGAATATATTATCCCTAATGTAATGTCTGTTGTTGGAATATATTATCCCTAATGTAATGTCTATTGTTGGAATATATTATCCCTAATGTAATGTCTATTGTTGGAATATATTATCCCTAATGTAATGTCTATTGTTGGAATATATTATCCCTAATGTAATGTCTATTGTTGGAATATATTATCCCTAATGTAATGTCTGTTGTTGGAATATATTATCCCATATGTAATGTCTATTGTTGACATATATTATCCCTAATGTAATGTCTATTGTTGGAATATATTATCCCTAATGTAATGTCTATTGTTGGAATATATTATCCCTAATGTAATGTCTATTGTTGGAATATATTATCCCTAATGTAATGTCTATTGTTGGAATATATTATCCCTAATGTAATGTCTATTGTTGGAATATATTATCCCTAATGTAATGTCTATTGTTGGAATATATTATCCCTAATGTAATGTCTATTGTTGGAATATATTATCCCTAATGTAATTTCTATTGTTGACATGTATTATCCCTAATGTAATGTCTATTGTTGGAATATATTATCCCTAATGTAATGTCTGTTGTTGGAATATATTATCCCATATGTAATGTCTATTGTTGGAATATATTATCCCATATGTAATGTCTGTTGTTGGAATATATTATCCCTAATGTAATGTCTATTGTTGGAATATATTATCCCTAATGTAATGTCTATTGTTGACATATATTATTCCTAATGTAATGTCTATTGTTGACATATATTATCCCTAATGTAATGTCTGTTGTTGGAATATATTATCCCTAATGTAATGTATTTTGTTGGAATATATTATCCCTAATGTAATGTCTATTGTTGACATATATTATCCCATATGTAATGTCTATTGTTGGAATATATTATCCCTAATGTAATGTCTGTTGTTGGACTATATTATCCCTAATGTATTGTCTATTGTTGGAATATATTATCCCATATGTAATGTCTGTTGTTGGAATATATTATCCCTAATGTAATGTCTATTGTTGGAATATATTATCCCTAATGTAATGTCTGTAGTTGGAAAATATTATCCCT
The DNA here is from genome assembly GCF_045791955.1 of Oncorhynchus clarkii lewisi. Classification (NCBI taxonomy): domain Eukaryota; kingdom Metazoa; phylum Chordata; class Actinopteri; order Salmoniformes; family Salmonidae; genus Oncorhynchus; species Oncorhynchus clarkii. The sequence continues at coordinate 24,779 of NW_027258941.1, read as the reverse complement.
AATGTAATGTCTATTGTTGGAATATATTATCCCTAATGTAATGTCTATTGTTGACATGTATTATCCCTAATGTAATGTCTGTTGTTGGAATATATTATCCCTAATGTAATGTCTGTTGTTGGAATATATTATCAATAATGTAATGTCTATTGTTGGAATATATTATCCCTAATGTAATGTCTATTGTTGACATATATTATCCCTAATGTAATGTCTGTTGTTGGAATATATTATCCCTAATGTAATGTCTATTGTTGGAATATATTAGCCCTAATGTAATGTCTATTGTTGACATATATTATCCCATATGTAATGTCTCTTGTTGGAATATATTATCCCTAATGTAATGTCTATTGTTGGAATATATTATCCCTAATGTAATGTCTATTGTTGGAATATATTATCCCTAATGTAATGTCTATTGTTGGAATATATTATCCCTAATGTAATGTCTATTGTTGGAATATATTATCCCTAATGTAATGTCTGTTGTTGGAATATATTATCCCTAATGTAATGTCTATTGTTGGAATATATTATCCCTAATGTAATGTCTATTGTTGGAATATATTATCCCTAATGTAATGTCTGTTGTTGGAATATATTATCCCTAATGTAATGTCTATTGTTGGAATATATTATCCCTAATGTAATGTCTATTGTTGGAATATATTATCCCTAATGTAATGTCTATTGTTGGAATATATTATCCCTAATGTAATGTCTATTGTTGGAATATATTATCCCTAATGTAATGTCTATTGTTGGAATATATTATCCCTAATGTAATGTCTATTGTTGGAATATATTATCCCTAATGTAATGTCTATTGTTGGAATATATTATCCCTAATGTAATGTCTGTTGTTGGAATATATTATCCCATATTTAATGTCTATTGTTGGAATATGTTATCCCTAATGTAATGCCTATTGTTGGAATATATTATCCCTAATGTAATGTCTGTTGTTGGAATATATTATCCCTAATGTAATGTCTGTTGTTGGAATATATTATCCCTAATGTAATGTCTATTGTTGGAATATATTATCCCTAATGTAATGTCTGTTGTTGACATATATTATCCCTAACGTAATGTCTATTGTTGGAATATATTATCCCTAATGTAATGTCTATTGTTGACATATATTATCCCTAATGTAATGTCTGTTGTTGGAATATATTATCGCTAATGTAATGTCTATTGTTGGAATATATTATCCCTAATGTAATGTCTGTTGTTGGAATATATTATCCCTAACGTAATGTCTATTGTTGGAATATATTATCCCTAATGTAATGTCTGTTGTTGGAATATATTATCCCTAATGTAATGTCTATTGTTGGAATATATTATCCGTAATGTAATGTCTGTTGTTGGAATATATTATCCCCAATGTAATGTCTATTGTTGGAATATATTATCACTAATGTAATGTCTATTGTTGGAATATATTATCCCTAATGTAATGTCTGTTGTTGGAATATATTATCCCTAATGTAATGTCTGTTGTTGGAATATATTATCCTTAATGTAATGTATATTGTTGGAATATATTATCCCATATGTAATGTCTATTGTTGGAATATATTATCCCTGCTGTTCGAATATATTATCCCTAATGTAATGTCTGTTGTTGGAATATATTATCCCTAATGTAATGTCTATTGTTGGAATATATTATCCCTAATGTAATGTCTATTGTTGGAATATATTATCCCTAATGTAATGTCTATTGTTGGAATATATTATCCCTAATGTAATGTCTATTGTTGGAATATATTATCCCTGTTGTTGGAATATATTATCCCTAATGTAATGTCTGTTGTTGGAATATATTATCCCTAATGTAATGTCTATTGTTGGAATATATTATCCCTAATGTAATGTCTGTTGTTGGAATATATTATCCCTAATGTAATGTATGTTGTTGGAATATATTATCCCTAATGTAATGTCTGTTGTTGGAATATATTATCCCTAATGTAATGTCTATTGTTGGAATATATTATCCCTAATGTAATGTATGTTGTTGGAATATATTATCCCTAATGTAATGTCTATTGTTGGAATATATTATCCCTAATGTAATGTCTGTTGTTGGAATATATTATCCCTAATGTAATGTCTATTGTTGGAATATATTATCCCTAATGTAATGTCTGTTGTTAGAATATATTATCCCTAATGTAATGTCTATTGTTGGAATATATTATCCCTAATGTAATGTCTATTGTTGGAATATATTATCGCTAATGTAATGTCTGTTGTTGGAATATATTATCCCTAATGTAATGTCTGTTGTTGGAATATATTATCCCTAATGTAATGTCTGTTGTTGGAATATATTATCCCTAATGTAATGTCTATTGTTGGAATATATTATCCCTAATGTAATGTCTGTTGTTGGAATATATTATCCCTAATGTAATGTCTATTGTTGGAATATATTATCCCTAATGTAATGTCTGTTGTTGGAATATATTATCCCTAATGTAATGTCTATTGTTGGAATATATTATCCCTAATGTAATGTCTATTGTTGGAATATATTATCCCTAATGTAATGTCTATTGTTGGAATATATTATCCCTAATGTAATGTCTGTTGTTGGAATATATTATCCCTAATGTAATGTCTATTGTTGGAATATATTATCCCTAATGTAATGTCTATTGTTGGAATATATTATCCCTAATGTAATGTCTATTGTTGGAATATATTATCCCTAATGTAATGTCTATTGTTGGAATATATTATCCCTAATGTAATGTCTGTTGTTGGAATATATTATCCCATATGTAATGTCTATTGTTGACATATATTATCCCTAATGTAATGTCTATTGTTGGAATATATTATCCCTAATGTAATGTCTATTGTTGGAATATATTATCCCTAATGTAATGTCTATTGTTGGAATATATTATCCCTAATGTAATGTCTATTGTTGGAATATATTATCCCTAATGTAATGTCTATTGTTGGAATATATTATCCCTAATGTAATGTCTATTGTTGGAATATATTATCCCTAATGTAATGTCTATTGTTGGAATATATTATCCCTAATGTAATTTCTATTGTTGACATGTATTATCCCTAATGTAATGTCTATTGTTGGAATATATTATCCCTAATGTAATGTCTGTTGTTGGAATATATTATCCCATATGTAATGTCTATTGTTGGAATATATTATCCCATATGTAATGTCTGTTGTTGGAATATATTATCCCTAATGTAATGTCTATTGTTGGAATATATTATCCCTAATGTAATGTCTATTGTTGACATATATTATTCCTAATGTAATGTCTATTGTTGACATATATTATCCCTAATGTAATGTCTGTTGTTGGAATATATTATCCCTAATGTAATGTATTTTGTTGGAATATATTATCCCTAATGTAATGTCTATTGTTGACATATATTATCCCATATGTAATGTCTATTGTTGGAATATATTATCCCTAATGTAATGTCTGTTGTTGGAATATATTATCCCTAATGTAATGTCTATTGTTGGAATATATTATCCCTAATGTAATGTCTATTTTTGGAATATGTTATCCCTAATGTAATGTCTATTGTTGACATATATTATCCCTAATGTAATGTCTATTGTTGACATATATTATCCCTAATGTAATGTCTGTTGTTGGAATATATTATCCCTAATGTAATGTCTATTGTTGGAAGATATTATCCCTAATGTAATGTCTATTGTTGGAATATATTATCCCTAATGTAATGTCTATTGTTGGAATATATTATCCCTAATGTAATGTCTATTGTTGGAATATATTATCCCTAATGTAATGTCTGTTGTTGGAATATATTATCCCTAATGTAATGTCTATTGTTGGAATATATTATCCCTAATGTAATGTCTATTGTTGGAATATATTATCCCTAATGTAATGTCTATTGTTGGAATATATTATCCCTAATGTAATGTCTATTGTTGGAATATATTATCCCTAATGTAATGTCTGTTGTTGGAATATATTATCCCATATGTAATGTCTGTTGTTGGAATATATTATCCCTAATGTAATGTCTATTGTTGGAATATATTATCCCTAATGTAATGTCTATTTTTGGAATATATTATCCCTAATGTAATGTCTATTGTTGACATATATTATCCCTAATGTAATGTCTATTGTTGACATATATTATCCCTAATGTAATGTCTGTTGTTGGAATAAATTATCCCTAATGTAATGTCTATTGTTGGAATATATTATCCCTAATGTAATGTCTATTGTTGGAATATTTTATCCCTAATGTAATGTCTATTGTTGGAATATATTATCCCATATGTAATGTCTATTGTTGGAATATGTTATCCCTAATGTAATGCCTATTGTTGGAATATATTATCCCTAATGTAATGTCTGTTGTTGGAATATATTATCCCTAATGTAATGTCTGTTGTTGGAATATATTATCCCTAATGTAATGTCTGTTGTTGGAATATATTATCCCTAATGTAATGTCTATTGTTGGAATATATTATCCCTAATGTAATGTCTGTTGTTGACATATATTATCCCTAACGTAATGTCTATTGTTGGAATATATTATCCCTAATGTAATGTCTATTGTTGACATATATTATCCCTAATGTAATGTCTGTTGTTGGAATATATTATCACTAATGTAATGTCTATTGTTGGAATATATTATCCCTAATGTAATGTCTGTTGTTGGAATATATTATCCCTAACGTAATGTTTATTGTTGGAATATATTATCCCTAATGTAATGTCTGTTGTTGGAATATATTATCCCTAATGTAATGTCTATTGTTGGAATATATTATCCGTAATGTAATGTCTGTTGTTGGAATATATTATCCCCAATGTAATGTCTATTGTTGGAATATATTATCACTAATGTAATGTCTATTGTTGGAATATATTATCCCTAATGTAATGTCTGTTGTTGGAATATATTATCCCTAATGTAATGTCTGTTGTTGGAATATATTATCCTTAATGTAATGTATATTGTTGGAATATATTATCCCATATGTAATGTCTATTGTTGGAATATATTATCCCTGTTGTTCGAATATATTATCCCTAATGTAATGTCTGTTGTTGGAATATATTATCCCTAATGTAATGTCTGTTGTTGGAATATATTATCCCTAATGTAATGTCTATTGTTGGAATATATTATCCCTAATGTAATGTCTGTTGATGGAATATATTATCCCTAATGTAATGTCTGTTGTTGGAATATATTATCCCTAATGTAATGTCTATTGTTGGAATATATTATCCCTAATGTAATGTCTGTTGTTGGAATATATTATCCCTAATGTAATGTCTATTGTTGGAATATATTATCCCTAATGTAATGTCTGTTGTTAGAATATATTATCCCTAATGTAATGTCTATTGTTGGAATATATTATCCCTAATGTAATGTCTATTGTTGGAATATATTATCGCTAATGTAATGTCTGTTGTTGGAATATATTATCCCTAATGTAATGTCTGTTGTTGGAATATATTATCCCTAATGTAATGTCTGTTGTTGGAATATATTATCCCTAATGTAATGTCTATTGTTGGAATATATTATCCCTAATGTAATGTCTGTTGTTGGAATATATTATCCCTAATGTAATGTCTATTGTTGGAATATATTATCCCTAATGTAATGTCTGTTGTTGGAATATATTATCCCTAATGTAATGTCTATTGTTGGAATATATTATCCCTAATGTAATGTCTATTGTTGGAATATATTATCCCTAATGTAATGTCTATTGTTGGAATATATTATCCCTAATGTAATGTCTGTTGTTGGAATATATTATCCCTAATGTAATGTCTATTGTTGGAATATATTATCCCTAATGTAATGTCTATTGTTGGAATATATTATCCCTAATGTAATGTCTATTGTTGGAATATATTATCCCTAATGTAATGTCTATTGTTGGAATATATTATCCCTAATGTAATGTCTGTTGTTGGAATATATTATCCCATATGTAATGTCTATTGTTGACATATATTATCCCTAATGTAATGTCTATTGTTGGAATATATTATCCCTAATGTAATGTCTATTGTTGGAATATATTATCCCTAATGTAATGTCTATTGTTGGAATATATTATCCCTAATGTAATGTCTATTGTTGGAATATATTATCCCTAATGTAATGTCTATTGTTGGAATATATTATCCCTAATGTAATGTCTATTGTTGGAATATATTATCCCTAATGTAATGTCTATTGTTGGAATATATTATCCCTAATGTAATTTCTATTGTTGACATGTATTATCCCTAATGTAATGTCTATTGTTGGAATATATTATCCCTAATGTAATGTCTGTTGTTGGAATATATTATCCCATATGTAATGTCTATTGTTGGAATATATTATCCCATATGTAATGTCTGTTGTTGGAATATATTATCCCTAATGTAATGTCTATTGTTGGAATATATTATCCCTAATGTAATGTCTATTGTTGACATATATTATTCCTAATGTAATGTCTATTGTTGACATATATTATCCCTAATGTAATGTCTGTTGTTGGAATATATTATCCCTAATGTAATGTATATTGTTGGAATATATTATCCCTAATGTAATGTCTATTGTTGACATATATTATCCCATATGTAATGTCTATTGTTGGAATATATTATCCCTAATGTAATGTCTGTTGTTGGACTATATTATCCCTAATGTAATGTCTATTGTTGGAATATATTATCCCATATGTAATGTCTGTTGTTGGAATATATTATCCCTAATGTAATGTCTGTTGTTGGAATATATTATCCCTAATGTAATGTCTATTGTTGGAATATATTATCCCTAATGTAATGTCTATTGTTGGAATATATTATCCCTAATGTAATGTCTATTGTTGGAATATATTATCCCTAATGTAATGTCTGTTGTTGGAATATATTATCCCTAATGTAATGTCTATTGTTGGAATATATTATCCCTAATGTAATGTCTATTGTTGGAATATATTATCCCTAATGTAATGTCTATTGTTGGAATATATTATCCCTAATGTAATGTCTATTGTTGGAATATATTATCCCTAATGTAATGTCTGTTGTTGGAATATATTATCCCATATGTAATGTCTATTGTTGACATATATTATCCCTAATGTAATGTCTATTGTTGGAATATATTATCCCTAATGTAATGTCTATTGTTGGAATATATTATCCCTAATGTAATGTCTATTGTTGGAATATATTATCCCTAATGTAATGTCTATTGTTGGAATATATTATCCCTAATGTAATGTCTATTGTTGGAATATATTATCCCTAATGTAATGTCTATTGTTGGAATATATTATCCCTAATGTAATGTCTATTGTTGGAATATATTATCCCTAATGTAATTTCTATTGTTGACATGTATTATCCCTAATGTAATGTCTATTGTTGGAATATATTATCCCTAATGTAATGTCTGTTGTTGGAATATATTATCCCATATGTAATGTCTATTGTTGGAATATATTATCCCATATGTAATGTCTGTTGTTGGAATATATTATCCCTAATGTAATGTCTATTGTTGGAATATATTATCCCTAATGTAATGTCTATTGTTGACATATATTATTCCTAATGTAATGTCTATTGTTGACATATATTATCCCTAATGTAATGTCTGTTGTTGGAATATATTATCCCTAATGTAATGTATATTGTTGGAATATATTATCCCTAATGTAATGTCTATTGTTGACATATATTATCCCATATGTAATGTCTATTGTTGGAATATATTATCCCTAATGTAATGTCTGTTGTTGGACTATATTATCCCTAATGTAATGTCTATTGTTGGAATATATTATCCCATATGTAATGTCTGTTGTTGGAATATATTATCCCTAATGTAATGTCTATTGTTGGAATATATTATCCCTAATGTAATGTCTATTTTTGGAATATATTATCCCTAATGTAATGTCTATTGTTGACATATATTATCCCTAATGTAATGTCTATTGTTGACATATATTATCCCTAATGTAATGTCTGTTGTTGGAATATATTATCCCTAATGTAATGTCTATTGTTGGAATATATTATCCCTAATGTAATGTCTATTGTTGGAATATATTATCCCTAATGTAATGTCTATTGTTGGAATATATTATCCCTAATGTAATGTCTATTGTTGGAATATATTATCCCTAATGTAATGTCTATTGTTGGAATATATTATCCCTAATGTAATTTCTATTGTTGACATGTATTATCCCTAATGTAATGTCTATTGTTGGAATATATTATCCCTAATGTAATGTCTGTTGTTGGAATATATTATCCCATATGTAATGTCTATTGTTGGAATATATTATCCCATATGTAATGTCTGTTGTTGGAATATATTATCCCTAATGTAATGTCTATTGTTGGAATATATTATCCCTAATGTAATGTCTATTGTTGACATATATTATTCCTAATGTAATGTCTATTGTTGACATATATTATCCCTAATGTAATGTCTGTTGTTGGAATATATTATCCCTAATGTAATGTATATTGTTGGAATATATTATCCCTAATGTAATGTCTATTGTTGACATATATTATCCCATATGTAATGTCTATTGTTGGAATATATTATCCCTAATGTAATGTCTGTTGTTGGACTATATTATCCCTAATGTAATGTCTATTGTTGGAATATATTATCCCTAATGTAATGTCTGTTGTTGGAATATATTATCCCATATGTAATGTCTATTGTTGACATATATTATCCCTAATGTAATGTCTATTGTTGGAATATATTATCCCTAATGTAATGTCTATTGTTGGAATATATTATCCCTAATGTAATGTCTATTGTTGGAATATATTATCCCTAATGTAATGTCTATTGTTGGAATATATTATCCCTAATGTAATGTCTATTGTTGGAATATATTATCCCTAATGTAATGTCTTTTGTTGGAATATATTATCCCTAATGTAATGTCTATTGTTGACATATATTATCCCTAATGTAATGTCTATTGTTGACATATATTATCCCTAATGTAATGTCTGTTGTTGGAATATATTATCCCTAATGTAATGTCTATTGTTGGAAGATATTATCCCTAATGTAATGTCTATTGTTGGAATATATTATCCCTAATGTAATGTCTATTGTTGGAATATATTATCCCTAATGTAATGTCTATTGTTGGAATATATTATCCCTAATGTAATGTCTGTTGTTGGAATATATTATCCCTAATGTAATGTCTATTGTTGGAATATATTATCCCTAATGTAATGTCTATTGTTGGAATATATTATCCCTAATGTAATGTCTATTGTTGGAATATATTATCCCTAATGTAATGTCTATTGTTGGAATATATTATCCCTAATGTAATGTCTGTTGTTGGAATATATTATCCCATATGTAATGTCTGTTGTTGGAATATATTATCCCTAATGTAATGTCTATTGTTGGAATATATTATCCCTAATGTAATGTCTATTTTTGGAATATATTATCCCTAATGTAATGTCTATTGTTGACATATATTATCCCTAATGTAATGTCTATTGTTGACATATATTATCCCTAATGTAATGTCTGTTGTTGGAATAAATTATCCCTAATGTAATGTCTATTGTTGGAATATATTATCCCTAATGTAATGTCTATTGTTGGAATATTTTATCCCTAATGTAATGTCTATTGTTGGAATATATTATCCCATATGTAATGTCTATTGTTGGAATATGTTATCCCTAATGTAATGCCTATTGTTGGAATATATTATCCCTAATGTAATGTCTGTTGTTGGAATATATTATCCCTAATGTAATGTCTGTTGTTGGAATATATTATCCCTAATGTAATGTCTGTTGTTGGAATATATTATCCCTAATGTAATGTCTATTGTTGGAATATATTATCCCTAATGTAATGTCTGTTGTTGACATATATTATCCCTAACGTAATGTCTATTGTTGGAATATATTATCCCTAATGTAATGTCTATTGTTGACATATATTATCCCTAATGTAATGTCTGTTGTTGGAATATATTATCACTAATGTAATGTCTATTGTTGGAATATATTATCCCTAATGTAATGTCTGTTGTTGGAATATATTATCCCTAACGTAATGTTTATTGTTGGAATATATTATCCCTAATGTAATGTCTGTTGTTGGAATATATTATCCCTAATGTAATGTCTATTGTTGGAATATATTATCCGTAATGTAATGTCTGTTGTTGGAATATATTATCCCCAATGTAATGTCTATTGTTGGAATATATTATCACTAATGTAATGTCTATTGTTGGAATATATTATCCCTAATGTAATGTCTGTTGTTGGAATATATTATCCCTAATGTAATGTCTGTTGTTGGAATATATTATCCTTAATGTAATGTATATTGTTGGAATATATTATCCCATATGTAATGTCTATTGTTGGAATATATTATCCCTGTTGTTCGAATATATTATCCCTAATGTAATGTCTGTTGTTGGAATATATTATCCCTAATGTAATGTCTGTTGTTGGAATATATTATCCCTAATGTAATGTCTATTGTTGGAATATATTATCCCTAATGTAATGTCTGTTGATGGAATATATTATCCCTAATGTAATGTCTGTTGTTGGAATATATTATCCCTAATGTAATGTCTATTGTTGGAATATATTATCCCTAATGTAATGTCTGTTGTTGGAATATATTATCCCTAATGTAATGTCTATTGTTGGAATATATTATCCCTAATGTAATGTCTGTTGTTAGAATATATTATCCCTAATGTAATGTCTATTGTTGGAATATATTATCCCTAATGTAATGTCTATTGTTGGAATATATTATCGCTAATGTAATGTCTGTTGTTGGAATATATTATCCCTAATGTAATGTCTGTTGTTGGAATATATTATCCCTAATGTAATGTCTGTTGTTGGAATATATTATCCCTAATGTAATGTCTATTGTTGGAATATATTATCCCTAATGTAATGTCTGTTGTTGGAATATATTATCCCTAATGTAATGTCTATTGTTGGAATATATTATCCCTAATGTAATGTCTGTTGTTGGAATATATTATCCCTAATGTAATGTCTATTGTTGGAATATATTATCCCTAATGTAATGTCTATTGTTGGAATATATTATCCCTAATGTAATGTCTATTGTTGGAATATATTATCCCTAATGTAATGTCTGTTGTTGGAATATATTATCCCTAATGTAATGTCTATTGTTGGAATATATTATCCCTAATGTAATGTCTATTGTTGGAATATATTATCCCTAATGTAATGTCTATTGTTGGAATATATTATCCCTAATGTAATGTCTATTGTTGGAATATATTATCCCTAATGTAATGTCTGTTGTTGGAATATATTATCCCATATGTAATGTCTATTGTTGACATATATTATCCCTAATGTAATGTCTATTGTTGGAATATATTATCCCTAATGTAATGTCTATTGTTGGAATATATTATCCCTAATGTAATGTCTATTGTTGGAATATATTATCCCTAATGTAATGTCTATTGTTGGAATATATTATCCCTAATGTAATGTCTATTGTTGGAATATATTATCCCTAATGTAATGTCTATTGTTGGAATATATTATCCCTAATGTAATGTCTATTGTTGGAATATATTATCCCTAATGTAATTTCTATTGTTGACATGTATTATCCCTAATGTAATGTCTATTGTTGGAATATATTATCCCTAATGTAATGTCTGTTGTTGGAATATATTATCCCATATGTAATGTCTATTGTTGGAATATATTATCCCATATGTAATGTCTGTTGTTGGAATATATTATCCCTAATGTAATGTCTATTGTTGGAATATATTATCCCTAATGTAATGTCTATTGTTGACATATATTATTCCTAATGTAATGTCTATTGTTGACATATATTATCCCTAATGTAATGTCTGTTGTTGGAATATATTATCCCTAATGTAATGTATATTGTTGGAATATATTATCCCTAATGTAATGTCTATTGTTGACATATATTATCCCATATGTAATGTCTATTGTTGGAATATATTATCCCTAATGTAATGTCTGTTGTTGGACTATATTATCCCTAATGTAATGTCTATTGTTGGAATATATTATCCCATATGTAATGTCTGTTGTTGGAATATATTATCCCTAATGTAATGTCTGTTGTTGGAATATATTATCCCTAATGTAATGTCTATTGTTGGAATATATTATCCCTAATGTAATGTCTATTGTTGGAATATATTATCCCTAATGTAATGTCTATTGTTGGAATATATTATCCCTAATGTAATGTCTGTTGTTGGAATATATTATCCCTAATGTAATGTCTATTGTTGGAATATATTATCCCTAATGTAATGTCTATTGTTGGAATATATTATCCCTAATGTAATGTCTATTGTTGGAATATATTATCCCTAATGTAATGTCTATTGTTGGAATATATTATCCCTAATGTAATGTCTGTTGTTGGAATATATTATCCCATATGTAATGTCTATTGTTGACATATATTATCCCTAATGTAATGTCTATTGTTGGAATATATTATCCCTAATGTAATGTCTATTGTTGGAATATATTATCCCTAATGTAATGTCTATTGTTGGAATATATTATCCCTAATGTAATGTCTATTGTTGGAATATATTATCCCTAATGTAATGTCTATTGTTGGAATATATTATCCCTAATGTAATGTCTATTGTTGGAATATATTATCCCTAATGTAATGTCTATTGTTGGAATATATTATCCCTAATGTAATTTCTATTGTTGACATGTATTATCCCTAATGTAATGTCTATTGTTGGAATATATTATCCCTAATGTAATGTCTGTTGTTGGAATATATTATCCCATATGTAATGTCTATTGTTGGAATATATTATCCCATATGTAATGTCTGTTGTTGGAATATATTATCCCTAATGTAATGTCTATTGTTGGAATATATTATCCCTAATGTAATGTCTATTGTTGACATATATTATTCCTAATGTAATGTCTATTGTTGACATATATTATCCCTAATGTAATGTCTGTTGTTGGAATATATTATCCCTAATGTAATGTATATTGTTGGAATATATTATCCCTAATGTAATGTCTATTGTTGACATATATTATCCCATATGTAATGTCTATTGTTGGAATATATTATCCCTAATGTAATGTCTGTTGTTGGACTATATTATCCCTAATGTAATGTCTATTGTTGGAATATATTATCCCATATGTAATGTCTGTTGTTGGAATATATTATCCCTAATGTAATGTCTATTGTTGGAATATATTATCCCTAATGTAATGTCTATTTTTGGAATATATTATCCCTAATGTAATGTCTATTGTTGACATATATTATCCCTAATGTAATGTCTATTGTTGACATATATTATCCCTAATGTAATGTCTGTTGTTGGAATATATTATCCCTAATGTAATGTCTATTGTTGGAATATATTATCCCTAATGTAATGTCTATTGTTGGAATATATTATCCCTAATGTAATGTCTATTGTTGGAATATATTATCCCTAATGTAATGTCTATTGTTGGAATATATTATCCCTAATGTAATGTCTATTGTTGGAATATATTATCCCTAATGTAATTTCTATTGTTGACATGTATTATCCCTAATGTAATGTCTATTGTTGGAATATATTATCCCTAATGTAATGTCTGTTGTTGGAATATATTATCCCATATGTAATGTCTATTGTTGGAATATATTATCCCATATGTAATGTCTGTTGTTGGAATATATTATCCCTAATGTAATGTCTATTGTTGGAATATATTATCCCTAATGTAATGTCTATTGTTGACATATATTATTCCTAATGTAATGTCTATTGTTGACATATATTATCCCTAATGTAATGTCTGTTGTTGGAATATATTATCCCTAATGTAATGTATATTGTTGGAATATATTATCCCTAATGTAATGTCTATTGTTGACATATATTATCCCATATGTAATGTCTATTGTTGGAATATATTATCCCTAATGTAATGTCTGTTGTTGGACTATATTATCCCTAATGTAATGTCTATTGTTGGAATATATTATCCCTAATGTAATGTCTGTTGTTGGAATATATTATCCCATATGTAATGTCTATTGTTGACATATATTATCCCTAATGTAATGTCTATTGTTGGAATATATTATCCCTAATGTAATGTCTATTGTTGGAATATATTATCCCTAATGTAATGTCTATTGTTGGAATATATTATCCCTAATGTAATGTCTATTGTTGGAATATATTATCCCTAATGTAATGTCTATTGTTGGAATATATTATCCCTAATGTAATGTCTTTTGTTGGAATATATTATCCCTAATGTAATGTCTATTGTTGGAATATATTATCCCTAATGTAATTTCTATTGTTGACATGTATTATCCCTAATGTAATGTCTATTGTTGGAATATATTATCCCTAATGTAATGTCTGTTGTTGGAATATATTATCCCATATGTAATGTCTATTGTTGGAATATATTATCCCAAATGTAATGTCTGTTGTTGGAATATATTATCCCTAATGTAATGTCTATTGTTGGAATATATTATCCCTAATGTAATGTCTATTGTTGACATATATTATTCCTAATGTAATGTCTATTGTTGACATATATTATCCCTAATGTAATGTCTGTTGTTGGAATATATTATCCCTAATGTAATGTATATTGTTGGAATATATTATCCCTAATGTAATGTCTATTTTTGACATATATTATCCCATATGTAATGTCTATTGTTGGAATATATTATCCCTAATGTAATGTCTGTTGTTGGACTATATTATCCCTAATGTAATGTCTATTATTGGAATATATTATCCCTAATGTAATGTCTATTGTTGACATATATTATCCCTAATGTAATGTCTATTGTTGACATATATTATCCCTAATGTAATGTCTGTTGTTGGAATATATTATCCCTAATGTAATGTCTATTGTTGGAATATATTATCCCTAATGTAATGTCTATTGTTGGAATATATTATCCCTAATGTAATGTCTATTGTTGGAATATATTATCCCTAATGTAATGTCTATTGTTGGAATATATTATCCCTAATGTAATGTCTGTTGTTGGAATATATTATCCCTAATGTAATGTCTATTGTTGGAATATATTATCCCTAATGTAATGTCTATTGTTGGAATATATTATCCCTAATGTAATGTCTATTGTTGGAATATATTATCCCTAATGTAATGTCTATTGTTGGAATATATTATCCCTAATGTAATGTCTGTTGTTGGAATATATTATCCCATATGTAATGTCTATTGTTGACATATATTATCCCTAATGTAATGTCTATTGTTGGAATATATTATCCCTAATGTAATGTCTATTGTTGGAATATATTATCCCTAATGTAATGTCTATTGTTGACATATATTATCCCATATGTAATGTCTATTGTTGGAATATATTATCCCTAATGTAATGTCTATTGTTGGAATATATTATCCCTAATGTAATGTCTATTGTTGGAATATATTATCCCTAATGTAATGTCTGTTGTTGGAATATATTATCCCATATGTAATGTCTATTGTTGGAATATATTATCCCTAATGTAATGTCTATTGTTGGAATATATTATCCCTAATGTAATGTCTGTTGTTGACATATGTTATCCCTAATGTAATGTCTATTGTTGGAATATATTATCCCTAATGTAATGTCTGTTGTTGGAATATATTATCCCATATGTAATGTCTATTGTTGGAATTAATTATCCCTAATGTAATGTCTGTTGTTGACATATATTATCCCTAATGTAATGTCTATTGTTGGAATATATTATCCCTAATGTAATGTCTATTGTTGGAATATATTATCCCTAATGTAATGTCTGTTGTTGGAATATATTATCCCATATGTAATGTCTATTGTTGAAATATATTATCCCTAATGTAATGTCTATTGTTGGAATATATTATCCCTAATGTAATGTCTATTGTTGGAATATATTATCCCTAATGTAATGTCTGTTGTTGGAATATATTATCCCTAATGTAATGTCTATTGTTGGAATATATTATCCCTAATGTAATGTCTATTGTTGGAATATATTATCCCTAATGTAATGTCTATTGTTGGAATATATTATCCCTAATGTAATGTCTATTGTTGGAATATATTATCCCTAATGTAATGTCTGTTGTTGGAATATATTATCCCATATGTAATGTCTATTGTTGACATATATTATCCCTAATGTAATGTCTATTGTTGGAATATATTATCCCTAATGTAATGTCTATTGTTGGAATATATTATCCCTAATGTAATGTCTATTGTTGGAATATATTATCCCTAATGTAATGTCTATTGTTGGAATATATTATCCCTAATGTAATGTCTATTGTTGGAATATATTATCCCTAATGTAATGTCTATTGTTGGAATATATTATCCCTAATGTAATGTCTATTGTTGGAATATATTATCCCTAATGTAATTTCTATTGTTGACATGTATTATCCCTAATGTAATGTCCATTGTTGGAATATATTATCCCTAATGTAATGTCTGTTGTTGGAATATATTATCCCATATGTAATGTCTATTGTTGGAATATATTATCCCATATGTAATGTCTGTTGTTGGAATATATTATCCCTAATGTAATGTCTATTGTTGACATATATTATCCCTAATGTAATGTCTGTTGTTGGAATATATTATCCCTAATGTAATGTCTATTGTTGGAATATATTAGCCCTAATGTAATGTCTATTGTTGACATATATTATCCCATATGTAATGTCTATTGTTGGAATATATTATCCCTAATGTAATGTCTATTGTTGGAATATATTATCCCTAATGTAATGTCTATTGTTGGAATATATTATCCCTAATGTAATGTCTGTTGTTGGAATATATTATCCCATATGTAATGTCTATTGTTGGAATATATTATCCCTAATGTAATGTCTGTTGTTGACATATATTATCCCTAATGTAATGTCTATTGTTGGAATATATTATCCCTAATGTAATGTCTATTGTTGGAATATATTATCCCTAATGTAATGTCTGTTGTTGACATATGTTATCCCTAATGTAATGTCTATTGTTGGAATATATTATCCCTAATGTATTGTCTGTTGTTGGAATATATTATCCCATATGTAATGTCTATTGTTGGAATTAATTATCCCTAATGTAATGTCTGTTGTTGACATATATTATCCCTAATGTAATGTCTATTGTTGGAATATATTATCCCTAATGTAATGTCTATTGTTGGAATATATTATCCCTAATGTAATGTCTGTTGTTGGAATATATTATCCCTAATGTAATGTCTATTGTTGACATATATTATCCCTAATGTAATGTCTGTTGTTGGAATATATTATCCCTAATGTAATGTCTATTGTTGGAATATATTAGCCCTAATGTAATGTCTATTGTTGACATATATTATCCCATATGTAATGTCTATTGTTGGAATATATTATCCCTAATGTAATGTCTATTGTTGGAATATATTATCCCTAATGTAATGTCTATTGTTGGAATATATTATCCCTAATGTAATGTCTGTTGTTGGAATATATTATCCCATATGTAATGTCTATTGTTGGAATATATTATCCCTAATGTAATGTCTGTTGTTGACATATATTATCCCTAATGTAATGTCTATTGTTGGAATATATTATCCCTAATGTAATGTCTATTGTTGGAATATATTATCCCTAATGTAATGTCTGTTGTTGACATATGTTATCCCTAATGTAATGTCTATTGTTGGAATATATTATCCCTAATGTAATGTCTGTTGTTGGAATATATTATCCCATATGTAATGTCTATTGTTGGAATTAATTATCCCTAATGTAATGTCTGTTGTTGACATATATTATCCCTAATGTAATGTCTATTGTTGGAATATATTATCCCTAATGTAATGTCTATTGTTGGAATATATTATCCCTAATGTAATGTCTGTTGTTGGAATATATTATCCCATATGTAATGTCTATTGTTGAAATATATTATCCCTAATGTAATGTCTATTGTTGGAATATATTATCCCTAATGTAATGTCTATTGTTGGAATATATTATCCCTAATGTAATGTCTATTGTTGGAATATATTATCCCTATTGTAATGTCTATTGTTGAAATATATTATCCCTAATGTAATGTCTATTGTTGGAATATATTATCCCTAATGTAATGTCTATTGTTGGAATATATTATCCCTAATGTAATGTCTATTGTTGGAATATATTATCCCTAATGTAATGTCTATTGTTGGAATATATTATCCCTAATGTAATGTCTATTGTTGGAATATATTATCCCTAATGTAATGTCTGTTGTTGACATATATTATCCCTAATGTAATGTCTATTGTTGGAATATATTATCCCTAATGTAATGTCTATTGTTGGAATATATTATCCCTAATGTAATGTCTATTGTTGGAATATATTATCCCTAATGTAATGTCTGTTGTTGGAATATATTATCCCATATGTAATGTCTATTGTTGACATATATTATCCCTAATGTAATGTCTATTGTTGGAATATATTATCCCTAATGTAATGTCTATTGTTGGAATGTATTATCCCTAATGTAATGTCTATTGTTGGAATATATTATCCCTAATGTAATGTCTATTGTTGGAATATATTATCCCTAATGTAATGTCTATTGTTGGAATA
This sequence comes from Oncorhynchus clarkii lewisi, assembly GCF_045791955.1. Lineage (NCBI taxonomy): Eukaryota > Metazoa > Chordata > Actinopteri > Salmoniformes > Salmonidae > Oncorhynchus > Oncorhynchus clarkii. The sequence continues at coordinate 5,967 of NW_027258941.1, read as the reverse complement.
TATTATCCCTAATGTAATGTCTGTTGTTGGAATATATTATCCCATATGTAATGTCTATTGTTGGAATATGTTATCCCTAATGTAATGCCTATTGTTGGAATATATTATCCCTAATGTAATGTCTATTGTTGGAATATATTATCCCTAATGTAATGTCTGTTGTTGACATATATTATCCCTAATGTAATGTCTATTGTTGGAATATATTATCCCTAATGTAATGTCTGTTGTTGACATATATTATCCCTAACGTAATGTCTATTGTTGGAATATATTATCCCTAATGTAATGTCTATTGTTGACATATATTATCCCTAATGTAATGTCTGTTGTTGGAATATATTATCGCTAATGTAATGTCTATTGTTGGAATATATTATCCATAATGTAATGTCTGTTGTTGGAATATATTATCCCTAACGTAATGTCTATTGTTGGAATATATTATCCCTAATGTAATGTCTGTTGTTGGAATATATTATCCCTAATGTAATGTCTATTGTTGGAATATATTATCCGTAATGTAATGTCTGTTGTTGGAATATATTATCCCCAATGTAATGTCTATTGTGGAATATATTATCCCTAATGTAATGTCTATTGTTGGAATATATTATCCCTAATGTAATGTCTGTTGTTGGAATATATTATCCCTAATGTAATGTCTGTTGTTGGAATATATTATCCCTAATGTAATGTATATTGTTGGAATATATTATCCCATATGTAATGTCTATTGTTGGAATATATTATCCCTGTTGTTGGAATATATTATCCCTAATGTAATGTCTGTTGTTGGAATATATTATCCCTAATGTAATGTCTATTGTTGGAATATATTATCCCTAATGTAATGTATATTGTTGGAATATATTATCGCTAATGTAATGTCTGTTGTTGGAATATATTATCCCTAATGTAATGTCTGTTGTTGGAATATATTATCCCTAATGTAATGTCTGTTGTTGGAATATATTATCCCTAATGTAATGTCTATTGTTGGAATATATTATCCCTAATGTAATGTCTGTTGTTGGAATATATTATCCCTAATGTAATGTCTATTGTTGGAATATATTATCCCTAATGTAATGTCTATTGTTGGAATATATTATCCCTAATGTAATGTCTATTGTTGGAATATATTATCCCTAATGTAATGTCTATTGTTGGAATATATTATCCCTAATGTAATGTCTATTGTTGGAATATATTATCCCTAATGTAATGTCTAATGTTGGAATATATTATCCCTAATGTAATGTCTATTGTTGGAATATGTTATCCCTAATGTAATGTCTATTGATGGAATATATTATCCCTAATGTAATGTCTGTTGTTGGAATATATTATCCCTAATGTAATGTCTGTTGTTGGAATATATTATCCCTAATGTAATGTCTATTGTTGGAATATATTATCCCTAATGTAATGTCTATTGTTGGAATATATTATCCCTAATGTAATGTCTATTGTTGGAATATATTATCCCTAATGTAATGTCTATTGTTGGAATATATTATCCCTAATGTAATGTCTATTGTTGGAATATGTTATCCCTAATGTAATGCCTATTGTTGGAATATATTATCCCTAATGTAATGTCTGTTGTTGGAATATATTATCCCTAATGTAATGTCTATTGTTGGAATATATTATCCCTAATGTAATGTCTATTGTTGGAATATATTATCCCTAATGTAATGTCTATTGTTGGAATATATTATCCCTAATGTAATGTCTATTGTTGGAATATATTATCCCTAATGTAATGTCTATTGTTGGAATATATTATCCGTAATGTAATGTCTGTTGTTGGAATATATTATCCCTAATGTAATGTCTATTGTTGGAATATATTATCCCTAACGTAATGTCTATAATTGGAATATATTATCCCTAATGTAATGTCTGTTGTTGGAATATATTATCCCTAATGTAATGTCTATTGTTGGAATATATTATCCGTAATGTAATGTCTGTTGTTGGAATATATTATCCCCAATGTAATGTCTATTGTTGGAATATATTATCCCTAATGTAATGTCTATTGTTGAAATATATTATCCCTAATGTAATGTCTGTTGTTGGAATATATTATCCCTAATGTAATGTCTATTGTTGGAATATATTTTCCCATATGTAATGTCTATTGTTGGAATATATTATCCCTGTTGTTGGAATATATTATCCCTAATGTAATGTCTGTTGTTGGAATATATTATCCCTAATGTAATGTCTATTGTTGGAATATATTATCCCATATGTAATGTCTATTGTTGGAATATATTATCCCTGTTGTTGGAATATATTATCCCTAATGTAATGTCTGTTGTTGGAATATATTATCCCTAATGTAATGTCTATTGTTGGAATATATTATCCCTAATGTAATGTCTGTTGTTGGAATATATTATCGCTAATGTAATGTCTATTGTTGGAATATATTATCCCTAATGTAATGTCTGTTGTTGGAATATATTATCCCTAACGTAATGTCTATTGTTGGAATATATTATCCCTAATGTAATGTCTGTTGTTGGAATATATTATCCCTAATGTAATGTCTATTGTTGGAATATATTATCCGTAATGTAATGTCTGTTGTTGGAATATATTATCCCCAATGTAATGTCTATTGTGGAATATATTATCCCTAATGTAATGTCTATTGTTGGAATATATTATCCCTAATGTAATGTCTGTTGTTGGAATATATTATCCCTAATGTAATGTCTGTTGTTGGAATATATTATCCCTAATGTAATGTATATTGTTGGAATATATTATCCCATATGTAATGTCTATTGTTGGAATATATTATCCCTGTTGTTGGAATATATTATCCCTAATGTTGATACTTCCGGCGCCGACAGAGATGGCCGCCTCGCTTCGCGTTCCTAGGAAACTATGCAGTTTTTTGTTTTTTTACGTGTTATTTCTTACATTAGTACCCCAGGTCATCTTAGGTTTCATTACATACAGTCGAGAAGAACTACTGAATATAAGATCAGCATCAACTCACCATCAGTACGACCAAGAATATGTTTTTCGCGACGCGGATCCTGTGTTCTGCCTTACAAACAGGACAACGGAGTGGATCCTATGCAGCGACCCAAAAAAACGACTCCGAAAGAGAGGGAAACGAGGCGGTCTTCTGGTCAGACTCCGGAGACGGGCACAGCGCGCACCACTCCCTAGCATTCTTCTTGCCAATGTCCAGTCTCTTGACAACAAGGTTGATGAAATCCGAGCAAGGGTAGCATTCCAGAGGGACATCAGAGACTGTAACGTTCTTTGCTTCACGGAAACGTGGCTTACTGGAGAGACGCAATCCGAAGCGGTGCAGCCAACAGGTTTCTCCACGCATCGCGCAGACAGGAAAAAACATCTTTCTGGTAAAAAGAGGGGCGGGGGCGTATGCCTTATGACTAACGTGACATGGTGCGATGAAAGAAACATACAGGAACTCAAATCCTTCTGTTCACCTGATTTAGAATTCCTCACAATCAAATGTAGACCGCATTATCTACCAAGAGAATTCTCTTCGATTATAATCACAGCCGTATATATCCCCCCCCAAGCAGACACATCGATGGCTCTGAACGAACTTTATTTAACTCTCTGCAAACTGGAAACAATTGATCCGGAGGCTGCATTCATTGTAGCTGGGGATTTTAACAAGGCTAATCTGAAAACAAGACTCCCCAAATTTTATCAGCATATCGATTGCGCAACCAGGGGAGGAAAGACCTTGGACCATTGTTACTCTAACTTCCGCGACGCATATAAGGCCCTGCCCCGCCCCCCTTTCGGAAAAGCTGACCACGACTCCATTTTGTTGATCCCTGCCTACAGACAGAAACTAAAACAAGAGGCTCCCACGCTGAGGTCTGTCCAACGCTGGTCCGACCAAGCTGACTCCACACTCCAAGACTGCTTCCATCACGTGGACTGGGAGATGTTTCGTATTGCGTCAGATAACAATATTGACGAATACGCTGATTCGGTGTGCGAGTTCATTAGAACGTGCGTTGAAGATGTCGTTCCCATAGCAACGATTAAAACATTCCCTAACCAGAAACCGTGGATTGATGGCAGCATTCGTGTGAAACTGAAAGCGCGAACCACTGCTTTTAATCAGGGCAAGGTGTCTGGTAACATGACCGAATACAAACAGTGCAGCTATTCCCTCCGCAAGGCTATCAAACAAGCTAAGCGCCAGTACAGAGACAAAGTAGAATCTCAATTCAACGGCTCAGACACAAGAGGCATGTGGCAGGGTCTACAGTCAATCACGGACTACAGGAAGAAACCCAGCCCAGTCACGGACCAGGATGTCTTGCTCCCAGGCAGACTAAATAACTTTTTTGCCCGCTTTGAGGACAATACAGTGCCACTGACACGGCCTGCAACGAAAACATGCGGTCTCTCCTTCACTGCAGCCGAGGTGAGTAAGACATTTAAACGTGTTAACCCTCGCAAGGCTGCAGGCCCAGATGGCATCCCCAGCCGCGCCCTCAGAGCATGCGCAGACCAGCTGGCCGGTGTGTTTACGGACATATTCAATCAATCCCTATACCAGTCTGCTGTTCCCACATGCTTCAAGAGGGCCACCATTGTTCCTGTTCCCAAGAAAGCTAAGGTAACTGAGCTAAATGACTACCGCCCCGTAGCACTCACATCCGTCATCATGAAGTGCTTTGAGAGACTAGTCAAGGACCATATCACCTCCACCCTACCTGACACCCTAGACCCACTCCAATTTGCTTACCGCCCAAATAGGTCCACAGACGATGCAATCTCAACCACACTGCACACTGCCCTAACCCATCTGGACAAGAGGAATACCTATGTGAGAATGCTGTTCATCGACTACAGCTCGGCATTCAACACCATAGTACCCTCCAAGCTCGTCATCAAGCTCGAGACCCTGGGTCTCGACCCCGCCCTGTGCAACTGGGTACTGGACTTCCTGACGGGCCGCCCCCAGGTGGTGAGGGTAGGCAACAACATCTCCTCCCCGCTGATCCTCAACACTGGGGCCCCACAAGGTTGCGTTCTGAGCCCTCTCCTGTACTCCCTGTTCACCCACGACTGCGTGGCCACGCACGCCTCCAACTCAATCATCAAGTTTGCGGACGACACAACAGTGGTAGGCTTGATTACCAACAACGATGAGACGGCCTACAGGGAGGAGGTGAGGGCCCTCGGAGTGTGGTGTCAGGAAAACAACCTCACACTCAACGTCAACAAAACTAAGGAGATGATTGTGGACTTCAGGAAACAGCAGAGGGAACACCCCCCTATCCACATCGATGGAACAGTAGTGGAGAGGGTAGCAAGTTTTAAGTTCCTCGGCATACACATCACAGACAAACTGAATTGGTCCACTCACACAGACAGCATCGTGAAGAAGGCGCAGCAGCGCCTCTTCAACCTCAGGAGGCTGAAGAAATTCGGCTTGTCACCAAAAGCACTCACAAACTTCTACAGATGCACAATCGAGAGCATCCTGGCGGGCTGTATCACCGCCTGGTATGGCAACTGCACCGCCCTCAACCGTAAGGCTCTCCAGAGGGTAGTGAGGTCTGCACAACGCATCACCGGGGGCAAACTACCTGCCCTCCAGGACACCTACACCACCCGATGTCACAGGAAGGCCATAAAGATCATCAAGGACATCAACCACCCGAGCCACTGCCTGTTCACCCCGCTATCATCCAGAAGGCGAGGTCAGTACAGGTGCATCAAAGCTGGGACCGAGAGACTGAAAAACAGCTTCTATCTCAAGGCCATCAGACTGTTAAACAGCCACCACTAACACTGAGTGGCTGCTGCCAACACACTGACACTGACTCAACTCCAGCCACTTTAATAATGGGAATTGATGGGAAATGATGTAAATATATCACTAGCCACTTTAAACAATGCTACCTTATATAAATGTTACTTACCCTACATTAT
>NW_027258940.1:0-46402 GCF_045791955.1 Oncorhynchus clarkii lewisi | reverse complement strand
CCCGTGTCGTTTTGGGATCGGGTCCCCCCCGCCCGTGTCGTTTTGGGATCAGGTCCCCCCCCCCCCCCCCCCCCCCCCAACGGTGTCGTTTTGGGATCGGGTCCGTGTCGTTTTGGAATCAGGCCCCCCCCGTCCCCGTCGTTTTGGGATCAGGTCCTCCGTGTCGTTTTGGGATCAGGTCCTCCGTGTCGTTTTGGGATCAGGTCCCCCCCCCGCCCGTGTCGTTTTGGGATCAGGTCCTCCCCCCCGTCCATGTCGTTTTGGGATCGGGTCCCCCCCGTCCGTGTCGTTTTGGGATCAGGCCCCCCCCACCCCGCCCGTGTCGTTTTGGGATCAGGTCCTCCCCCCCGTCCATGTCGTTTTGGGATCGGGTCCCCCCCGTCCGTGTCGTTTTGGGATCAGGCCCCCCCCACCCCGTCCGTGTCGTTTTGGGATCAGGCCCCCCTCACCCCGCCCGTGTAATTTTGGGATCAGGTCCCCCCCCCCCCCCGCCCGTGTCGTTTTGGGATCAGGTCCCCCCCGCCCGTGTCGTTTTGGGATCGGGTCCGTGTCGTTTTGGGATCAGGCCCCCCCGTCCCTGTCGTTTTGGGATCAGGTCCTCCCCGTCCGTGTCGTTTTGGGATCAGGTCCCGTCCCCCCCCCCGCCCGTGTCGTTTTGGGATCAGGTCCCCCCCGCTCGTGTCGTTTTGGGATCGGGTCCGTGTCGTTTTGGGATCAGGCCCCCCCCCGTCCCTGTCGTTTTGGGATCAGGTCCCCCCCCCCCCCCCCCCCCCCCGCCCGTGTCGTTTTGGGATCGGGTCCGTGTCGTTTTGGGATCAGGTCGTCCGTGACGTTTTGGGATCAGGCCCCCCCCCCGCCGTGTCGTTTTGGGATCAGGTCCCCCCCCCCCCTCCCGTGTCGTTTTGGGATTGGGTCCGTGTCGTTTTGGGATTGGGTCCGTGTCGTTTTGGGATCAGGTCCTCCCCGTCCGTGTCGTTTTGGGATCAGTTCCCCCCCCCCCCCGCCCGTGTCGTTTTGGGATCGGGTCCGTGTCGTTTTGGGATCAGGCTCCCCTCGTCCCCTGTCGTTTTGGGATCAGGTCCTCCGTGTCGTTTTGGGATCAGGTCCCCCCCCCGCCCGTGTCGTTTTGGGATCGGGTCCGTGTCGTTTTGGGATCAGGCCCCCCGCCCGTGTCGTTTTGGGATCAGGTCCCCCGCCCGTGTCGTTTTGGGATCAGGCCCCCCCCCCCCCCCGCCCGTGTTGTTTTGGGATCGGGTCCGTGTCGTTTTGGGATCAGCCCCCCCCTGTCGTTTTGGGATCACCCCCCCCCCCCCCCCGCCCGTGTCGTTTTGGGATCAGGTGTCCGTCCCCCGCCCGTGTCGTTTTGGGATCAGGTCCCCCCCCGCCCGTGTCGTTTTGGGATCGGGTCCGTGTCGTTTTGGGATCAGGTCCTCCCCGTCCCTGTCGTTTTGGGATCAGGTCCCCCCCCCGTGTCGTTTTGGGATCGGGTCCGTGTCGTTTTGGGATCAGGTCCCCCCCCCCGCCCGTGTCGTTTTGGGATCGGGTCCGTGTCGTTTTGGGATTAGGCCCCCCCCGTCCCCTGTCGTTTTGGGATCAGGTCCTCCGTGTCGTTTTGGGATCAGGTCCCCCCCCTGCCCGTGTCGTTTTGGGATCAGGCCCCCCCCGTCCCTGTCGTTTTGGGATCAGGTCCTCCCCGTCCGTGTCGTTTTGGGATCAGGCCCCCCCCCCCCCCCCCCGTCCCTGTCGTTTTGGGATCAGGTCCCCCCCCCCCCCCCCGCCTGTGTCGTTTTGGGATCAGGCCCCCCCCGTCCCTGTCGTTTTGGGATCAGGTCCTCCCCGTCCGTGTCGTTTTGGGATCAGGCCCCCCCCCCCCATCCCTGTCGTTTTGGGATCGGGTCCCCCTTCCGTGCCGTCTTACTCATTATTATTATCTAAAAGGAAGTTTCACGGTGTCGTTTTGGGATCGGGTCCGTGTCGTTTTGGAATCAGGCCCCCCCCCGTCCCCGTCGTTTTGGGATCAGGTCCTCCGTGTCGTTTTGGGATCAGGTCCCCCCCCCCGCCCGTGTCGTTTTGGGATCAGGTCCTCCCCCCCGTCCATGTCGTTTTGGGATCGGGTCCCCCCCGTCCGTGTCGTTTTGGGATCAGGCCCCCCCCACCCCGCCCGTGTCGTTTTGGGATCAGGTCCTCCCCCCCGTCCATGTCGTTTTGGGATCGGGTCCCCCCCGTCCGTGTCGTTTTGGGATCAGGCCCCCCCCACCCCGTCCGTGTCGTTTTGGGATCAGGCCCCCCTCACCCCGCCCGTGTCATTTTGGGATCAGGTCCCCCCCCCCCCCGCCCGTGTCGTTTTGGGATCAGGTCCCCCCCGCCCGTGTCGTTTTGGGATCGGGTCCGTGTCGTTTTGGGATCAGGCCCCCCCGTCCCTGTCGTTTTGGGATCAGGTCCTCCCCGTCCGTGTCGTTTTGGGATCAGGTCCCCCCCCCCCCCCCCCCGCCCGTGTCGTTTTGGGATCAGGTCCCCCCCGCCCGTGTCGTTTTGGGATCGGGTCGGTGTCGTTTTGGGATCAGGCCCCCCCCCGTCCCTGTCGTTTTGGGATCAGGTCCCCCCCCGCCCGTGTCGTTTTGGGATCGGGTCCGTGTCGTTTTGGGATCAGGTCGTCCGTGACGTTTTGGGATCAGGTCCCCCCCCCCGCCGTGTCGTTTTGGGATCAGGTCCCCCCCCCCCCGCCCGTGTCGTTTTGGGATTGGGTCCGTGTCGTTTTGGGATTGGGTCCGTGTCGTTTTGGGATCAGGTCCTCCCCGTCCGTGTCGTTTTGGGATCAGTTCCCCCCCCCCCCGCCCGTGTCGTTTTGGGATCGGGTCCGTGTCGTTTTGGGATCAGGCTCCCCTCGTCCCCTGTCGTTTTGGGATCAGGTCCTCCGTGTCGTTTTGGGATCAGGTCCCCCCCCGCCCGTGTCGTTTTGGGATCAGGTCGTCCCCCCCCCCCCCCGCCCGTTTCGTTTTGGGATCGGGTCCGTGTCGTTTTGGGATCAGGTCCTCCCCGTCCATGTCGTTTTGGGATCAGGCCCCCCCCCCCCCCCCCCCCCCCGGTCCCTGTCGTTTTGGGATCAGGTCCCCCCGCCCGTGTCGTTTTGGGATCGGGTCCGTGTCGTTTTGGGATCGGGCCCCCCCCGTCCCTGTCGTTTTGGGATCAGGTCCCCCCCGCCCGTGTCGTTTTGGGATTGGGTCCGTGTCGTTTTGGGATCGGGCCCCCCCCACCCGTGTCGTTTTGGGATCGGGTCCGTGTCGTTTTGGGATCAGGTCCCCCCGCCCGTGTCGTTTTGGGATCGGGTCCGTGTTGTTTTGGGATCAGGTCTCCCCCCACCGCCCGTGTCGTTTTGGGATCGGGTCCCCCCCCCCCCCGCCCGTGTCGTTTTGGGATCGGGTCCGTGTCGTTTTGGGATCGGGCCCCCCCCGTCCCTGTCGTTTTGGGATCAGGCCCCCCCCCCCCCCCCCGCCCGTGTCGTTTTGGGATCGGGTCCGTGTCATTTTGGGATCAGGCCCCCCCGTCCATGTCGTTTTGGGATCAGGTCCTCTCCTTCCGTGTCGTTTTGGGATCAGGCCCCCGTCCCTGTCGTTTTGGGATCAGGTCCCCCCCCCCCGCCCGTGTCGTTTTGGGATCGGGTCCGTGTTGTTTTGGGATCGGGTCCCCCCCGTCCCTGTCGTTTTGGGATCAGGTCCCCCCCCGTGTCGTTTTGGGATCAGGTCCCCCCCGCCCGTGTCGTTTTGGGATCAGGTGTCCCCCCCCCCCCCCCCCGCCCGTGTCGTTTTGGGATCGGGTCCGTGTCGTTTTGGGATCAGGCCCCCCGCCCGTGTCGTTTTGTGATCAGGTCCCCCGCCCGTGTCGTTTTGGGATCAGGCCCCCCCCCCCCCCCCCGCCCGTGTTGTTTTGGGATCGGGTCCGTGTCGTTTTGGGATCAGCCCCCCCCTGTCGTTTTGGGATCATCCCCCCCCCCCCCCCCCCCCGCCCGTGTCGTTTTGGGATCAGGTGTCCGTCCCCCGCCCGTGTCGTTTTGGGATCAGGTCCCCCCCCGCCCGTGTCGTTTTGGGATCGGGTCCGTGTCGTTTTGGGATCAGGTCCTCCCCGTCCCTGTCGTTTTGGGATCAGGTCCCCCCCCCGTGTCGTTTTGGGATCGGGTCCGTGTCGTTTTGGGATCAGGTCCCCCCCCGCCCGTGTCGTTTTGGGATCGGGTCCCCCCCCCGCCCGTGTCGTTTTGGGATCAGGTCCTCCCCCCCGTCCATGTCGTTTTGGGATCGGGTCCCCCCCGTCCGTGTCGTTTTGGGATCAGTTCCCCCCCCCCCCCCCCCGCCCGTGTCGTTTTGGGATCAGGTCCTCCCCGTCCGTGTCGTTTTGGGATCAGTTCCCCCCCCCCCCCCGCCCGTGTCGTTTTGGGATCGGGTCCGTGTCGTTTTGGGATCAGGCTCCCCTCGTCCCCTGTCGTTTTGGGATCAGGTCCTCCGTGTCGTTTTGGGATCAGGTCCCCCCCCCGCCCGTGTCGTTTTGGGATCGGGTCCGTGTCGTTTTGGGATCAGGCCCCCCGCCCGTGTCGTTTTGGGATCAGGTCCCCCGCCCGTGTCGTTTTGGGATCAGGCCCCCCCCCCCCCCCCCGCCCGTGTTGTTTTGGGATCGGGTCCGTGTCGTTTTGGGATCAGCCCCCCCCTGTCGTTTTGGGATCACCCCCCCCCCCCCCCCCCCGCCCGTGTCGTTTTGGGATCAGGTGTCCGTCCCCCGCCCGTGTCGTTTTGGGATCAGGTGTCCGTCCCCCGCCCGTGTCGTTTTGGGATCAGGTCCCCCCCCGCCCGTGTCGTTTTGGGATCGGGTCCGTGTCGTTTTGGGATCAGGTCCTCCCCGTCCCTGTCGTTTTGGGATCAGGTCCCCCCCCCGTGTCGTTTTGGGATCGGGTCCGTGTCGTTTTGGGATCAGGTCCCCCCCCCGCCCGTGTCGTTTTGGGATCGGGTCCGTGTCGTTTTGGGATTAGGCCCCCCCCGTCCCCTGTCGTTTTGGGATCAGGTCCTCCGTGTCGTTTTGGGATCAGGTCCCCCCCCTGCCCGTGTCGTTTTGGGATCAGGCCCCCCCCGTCCCTGTCGTTTTGGGATCAGGTCCTCCCCGTCCGTGTCGTTTTGGGATCAGGCCCCCCCCCCCCCCCCCCCCCCGTCCCTGTCGTTTTGGGATCAGGTCCCCCCCCCCCCCCCCCCCCCGCCTGTGTCGTTTTGGGATCAGGCCCCCCCCGTCCCTGTCGTTTTGGGATCAGGTCCTCCCCGTCCGTGTCGTTTTGGGATCAGGCCCCCCCCCCCCATCCCTGTCGTTTTGGGATCGGGTCCCCCTTCCGTGCCGTCTTACTCATTATTATTATCTAAAAGGAAGTTTCACGGTGTCGTTTTGGGATCGGGTCCGTGTCGTTTTGGAATCAGGCCCCCCCCCGTCCCCGTCGTTTTGGGATCAGGTCCTCCGTGTCGTTTTGGGATCAGGTCCCCCCCCCGCCCGTGTCGTTTTGGGATCAGGTCCTCCCCCCCGTCCATGTCGTTTTGGGATCGGGTCCCCACCGTCCGTGTCGTTTTGGGATCAGGCCCCCCCCACCCCGCCCGTGTCGTTTTGGGATCAGGTCCTCCCCCCCGTCCATGTCGTTTTGGGATCGGGTCCCCCCCGTCCGTGTCGTTTTGGGATCAGGCCCCCCCCACCCCGTCCGTGTCGTTTTGGGATCAGGCCCCCCTCACCCCGCCCGTGTCATTTTGGGATCAGGTCCCCCCCCCCCCCCCCCGCCCGTGTCGTTTTGGGATCAGGTCCCCCCCGCCCGTGTCGTTTTGGGATCGGGTCCGTGTCGTTTTGGGATCAGGCCCCCCTGTCCCTGTCGTTTTGGGATCAGGTCCTCCCCGTCCGTGTCGTTTTGGGATCAGGTCCCCCCCCCCCCCCCCCCCGCCCGTGTCGTTTTGGGATCAGGTCCCCCCCGCCCGTGTCGTTTTGGGATCGGGTCGGTGTCGTTTTGGGATCAGGCCCCCCCCCGTCCCTGTCGTTTTGGGATCAGGTCCCCCCCCGCCCGTGTCGTTTTGGGATCGGGTCCGTGTCGTTTTGGGATCAGGTCGTCCGTGACGTTTTGGGATCAGGTCCCCCCCCCCGCCGTGTCGTTTTGGGATCAGGTCCCCCCCCCCCGCCCGTGTCGTTTTGGGATTGGGTCCGTGTCGTTTTGGGATTGGGTCCGTGTCGTTTTGGGATCAGGTCCTCCCCGTCCGTGTCGTTTTGGGATCAGTTCCCCCCCCCCCCCGCCCGTGTCGTTTTGGGATCGGGTCCGTGTCGTTTTGGGATCAGGCTCCCCTCGTCCCCTGTCGTTTTGGGATCAGGTCCTCCGTGTCGTTTTGGGATCAGGTCCCCCCCCGCCCGTGTCGTTTTGGGATCAGGTCGTCCCCCCCCCCCCCCCGCCCGTTTCGTTTTGGGATCGGGTCCGTGTCGTTTTGGGATCAGGTCCTCCCCGTCCATGTCGTTTTGGGATCAGGCCCCGCCCCCCCCCCCCCCCCCCGGTCCCTGTCGTTTTGGGATCAGGTCCCCCCGCCCGTGTCGTTTTGGGATCGGGTCCGTGTCGTTTTGGGATCGGGCCCCCCCCGTCCCTGTCGTTTTGGGATCAGGTCCCCCCCGCCCGTGTCGTTTTGGGATCGGGTCCGTGTCGTTTTGGGATCGGGCCCCCCCCACCCGTGTCGTTTTGGGATCGGGTCCGTGTCGTTTTGGGATCAGGTCCCCCCGCCCGTGTCGTTTTGGGATCGGGTCCGTGTTGTTTTGGGATCAGGTCTCCCCCCACCGCCCGTGTCGTTTTGGGATCGGGTCCCCCCCCCCCCCCCGCCCGTGTCGTTTTGGGATCGGGTCCGTGTCGTTTTGGGATCGGGCCCCCCCCCGTCCCTGTCGTTTTGGGATCAGGCCCCCCCCCCCCCCCCCCGCCCGTGTCGTTTTGGGATCGGGTCCGTGTCATTTTGGGATCAGGCCCCCCCGTCCATGTCGTTTTGGGATCAGGTCCTCTCCTTCCGTGTCGTTTTGGGATCAGGCCCCCGTCCCTGTCGTTTTGGGATCAGGTCCCCCCCCCCCCGCCCGTGTCGTTTTGGGATCGGGTCCGTGTTGTTTTGGGATCGGGTCCCCCCCGTCCCTGTCGTTTTGGGATCAGGTCCCCCCCCGTGTCGTTTTGGGATCAGGTCCCCCCCGCCCGTGTCGTTTTGGGATCAGGTGTCCCCCCCCCCCCCCCCCCGCCCGTGTCGTTTTGGGATCGGGTCCGTGTCGTTTTGGGATCAGGCCCCCCGCCCGTGTCGTTTTGTGATCAGGTCCCCCGCCCGTGTCGTTTTGGGATCAGGCCCCCCCCCCCCCCCGCCCGTGTTGTTTTGGGATCGGGTCCGTGTCGTTTTGGGATCAGCCCCCCCCTGTCGTTTTGGGATCATCCCCCCCCCCCCCCCCGCCCGTGTCGTTTTGGGATCAGGTGTCCGTCCCCCGCCCGTGTCGTTTTGGGATCAGGTCCCCCCCCGCCCGTGTCGTTTTGGGATCGGGTCCGTGTCGTTTTGGGATCAGGTCCTCCCCGTCCCTGTCGTTTTGGGATCAGGTCCCCCCCCCGTGTCGTTTTGGGATCGGGTCCGTGTCGTTTTGGGATCAGGTCCCCCCCCCGCCCGTGTCGTTTTGGGATCGGGTCCGTGTCGTTTTGGGATTAGGCCCCCCCCGTCCCCTGTCGTTTTGGGATCAGGTCCTCCGTGTCGTTTTGGGATCAGGTCCCCCCCCTGCCCGTGTCGTTTTGGGATCAGGCCCCCCCCGTCCCTGTCGTTTTGGGATCAGGTCCTCCCCGTCCGTGTCGTTTTGGGATCAGGCCCCCCCCCCCCCCCCGTCCCTGTCGTTTTGGGATCAGGCCCCCCCCCCCCCCCCCCGCCTGTGTCGTTTTGGGATCAGGCCCCCCCCGTCCCTGTCGTTTTGGGATCAGGTCCTCCCCGTCCGTGTCGTTTTGGGATCAGGCCCCCCCCCCCATCCCTGTCGTTTTGGGATCGGGTCCCCCTTCCGTGCCGTCTTACTCATTATTATTATCTAAAAGGAAGTTTCAGACTGAACCAATAGCATCTCTCCTAATATACAGCTCTTTGTGCTAGGTGTCCCAGTCTGCAGGTTTTCCCTGGTTGTGTCTCCTCATCACTCAGCGCTACGCCATAAATGACACAATTACGTACGTAATTGCACCCTGTACCCTATATAGTGCACTACGTTTGACTAGAGTAGTGCACTACATAGGGCACAGGGTGCAATTACGGACGTTCAAAGTGTCTTCTTCCTTCATTAAAGGTTGAGTAGGATTCTCCTCTTTCATGAAGGAAACCACGGACTCCTTGTCTGTCTGAGACCAGATACACACACACACACACACACACACACACACACACTGAACAAACATACTGAACACGGCAGTGACACAGCACAATGTCACAGCTAACCCCCCCTTCTCAACCCACCACACACACACACACTGAACAAACACACTGAACACGGCAGTGACACAGCACAATGTCACAGCTAACCCCCCCCTTCTCAATCCACCACACACACACACACACTGAACAAACACACTGAACACGGCAGTGACACAGCACAATGTCACAGCTAACCCCCCCCCTTCTCAACCCAGCACACACGAACACTGATGCACACACACCACACACACAGTCCCCTCCTCAACCCAAGTCGCTCCCAATTTACCCTGCTCATTAGGACTGGTGACGGAGCCTCTGACCTTTCGCTAATTTTAGAGTGCAATCTTTCGTCTCTCTCCTTATTTAGGGTGGTTTTAGTTGAGGGAAGCCATGGAGAGAATCCAACCAAATCATGAGAAACTAAAAGGAGAGAGGCCACCGTAGGCAGACCTGTCACTCAAGAGAAGACAGGCTATGTGCACACTGCCCACAAAATGAGGTTAGAAAATGAGCTGCACTTCCTAACCTCCTGCCAAATGTATGACCATATTAGAGACACACATTTCCCTCAGATTACACAGATAGAGAGAGAGACTTAATACAGTTTGTCCCAATTGTTTACTCACTAAAACTGGACCATAAAGGCACAATGACCCAAAACTGTAACTCATTTAGAAGAACCAGACACCAAATCTGCAATACAACTGGCACATGTTGTTTCTTCACACTCCGATTGCAATTCTATAACAAACATTTGGACAAGCCACCTTCACAACTAAAATATATTGTGTACAAATTAAATGTGACACTGTTCGACAAGCTAAGCTCAATTTCTCTCATCACAAGTGCAAACACTAATTGCGTAAATGTTCACTTTGCAATCAGACCATGTTGAAATATAAAACAACATTTTTGTTGTTGTTGTTGTTGCGTTTGTGTTCCCCTCTGAGTATACAAACAACTATACAGTGAAACAACAACATATTGGTCTCTGAAATAGCTTCTGATAGTAATGTTTTGAATATGTCACATTAGTGTGATCTCGGTTGTCACAAAATTAGATTTATTTGATGTGTGTGTGTTTGTGTGTTTCATTTGTATGCAGAGTTTAATTTTGAGGCGGGATTACATTATTATGATTGATGTGTTTTAATTTGATAAGATGTTTGGGGAAATTAATTAATTAGTACCTGAGATGGTGTTTCAGCAAACGTCTAACATTTGGGAAAAAGTCTATGGAATTTGAAATTCTTTATACTTTTTGATACTTAAGTATATTATTGCAATTCCATTTAATACTTAAGTATATTTTTAAAACATTTTACTGATTTAAAAAAAAGTGTTTATTATTTTATTATTTATTTATTTTACTGAGTATTTTACTGAGAGACTCACTTTTACTTGAGTCATTTTCTAAGGTATCTTTACTTTTACTCAAGTATGACATTTGGGTACTTTTTCCTCCACTGGGTACACCAATCTAGTACCGGGTTGGCCACCCCTTTGCCATGAAGGGAGGCACCTGGTCAGCAACAATGTTCAGATACGCTGTGGTGTTCAATCGTTGCTCAGTTGGTATCTCAAGGGACTTAACGTGTGCCAGAAAAACATTCCCACACCTTTATACCAACGCCACCAGCCTGTACCGTTGACACCAGGCAGAATGGGGCCATGGACTTGTGCTGCTCACGCAAAACCTTGTTCCTGCCAGCAGCATGATGCAACAGGAACTGGGATTTGTCGGACCAGGCGATGTTTTTCCACTCTTCTATTGTCCAGTGTTGGTGATGGCGTCCCTGCTGGATCCGCTTCTTCTTCTTGTTTTTAGTTGACTTCATGTTTATAAAATAATACAAGATAATGACACTGAATTCTAAGCAAATCTTGTCTGCCCTGGTCAGGTATTCTGCCAATGTGTACTTTTTTGTTTATGGCCAAAAACATTTCAATTTGCGTAGTTCTATCCAGTGTGTCGTGTAATAATATTGTAGTTTTCTCGTGATTTGGTTGTGTCTAATGGTAATACTGTCCTTGGGCTCTGTGGAGTCTGTTTCAAATCAAATTTCATTTGTCACATGCGCTGAATACAACCTTACTGTGAAATGCTTACTTACAAGCCCTTAACCAACAAGGCAGAAAATATTTGCTATAATAATTTTATAAACCCAAGTAAAAAAAAAAAAAAAAAAGAATTTTAAAATATCACAAAATAACAATAATGAGGTTTATACAGTGGGTACCGGTACCTAGTCAATGTGCAGGGATAATGGAGGTAATATAGATAATGTGTAGGTATGTGTTTTGATCAGAGCTCCAGAATCAACTGGCTGAGAGGGGACCCTTCTCTAGGTGATGGCTTTGTTATGGAAGGTTTGGCAATCACTTCCTTTTAGGTGGTTGTAGGATTTAATGACTCCTTTCTGGATTTTGATCATGAGCTGATATTTTTCAAATTCTTCTCTATGTGCATTAACTGTTTTTTTAAACGTAGTACATTGATGTTTTGGCAAGTCTTAGTTGGACCACAACCAAAGAGGGCAATGAGTTCTATAACTGATTCAAGTATTTTTTGCCAGATCCTAATTGGGGATGTCTAATTTTATGTACCATTTGATGGCGTAGAAGGCCCTTCTTGCGGTGTGTGTGTCTCTTTCTCTCTCAGGTCGTTGTCAAAGGTGTTTATTCCACCGACTCGTGTGACATATTTTTCTTGGCGTGGAGGATTTTAGCTATCGTTGTTTTGAGAGACAATTTTATTTTCCTGTTTCGGTCTCTCTCTCACCGCCCCCCCCCCCCCCCCCCCCAGCTCTGAACTCTACCCTAGTGTACTACAGCTCTGAACTCTACCCTACTGTACTACAGCTCTGAGTCATGAGGTGCCCAGTGATGTAGAACTCCCTAACGAGCTAAAGGCCTTTTATCCTTGCTTCGAGGAATTCGACCCTGAGTCTTGCATGAAAGGCCCTGTTGTTCCGGATGACTGTGTTATCTCGCAGGTTAACTATGGGTGTAACGGTACACGTATTCGTACCAAACCGTTCGTTACAGGGACCTCGGTCCACACTGTGAACCCGATTTGAATACATAAAAATGTATATATATTTACTACATAAAAACACTATAGGCTATGCCTCTTGAGTAAATTTGAGCTGAAATTTTTTTCCCCGGGCTCTTCCGTTTTAAAATACATTCTGTACAGTCTTAGGGCGCATATCCGCGTCTATAAACCATTCTCATTGGTTGAAAATAGGGAGTTTGAGCACCTCGTGAAAGTGCTTGAGCCACGTTGCAAGCTTTCCTCTTGCATCCATTCAAGCTGCCGGGTAGTACCAGCTCTATTTAAGCAAGCCAAAGACCAAGTTTTCAATGAATTGGTCAATGAACCCTGTGTTTCTCGTACTTAAGGGACAGCCCATCACGTTACCCTGGAGAAACGCCCCACCCCCCTTTATGAGAGCATCTGACACTGAAGGAGATATGGTGCATCCGTAACCAAGTGGGAATTTCCCACATACGACTGGGGAAAAATACACTTGAATCCCCCCCCCCCCCCCACTTCTCTCATTTGGTGGCCTTTGATAGCCTCTTATAACAGCATTTTCGTCAGTTAAATGCAACCACAAAACATTTTATTTATAAAGTCCAGAATCCTCCAACCAGAATTTCTGGAAAACCAGGGAATTTTATTGAAAGTTCACAGAATTTCCTTCAAATACCTCATTAGTATCTATCCTGATGCCTAGTCACTTTACCCTGTCTTCAAGCACAGTGGGGCAAAAAAAGTATTTAGTCAGCCACCAATTGTGCAAGTTCTCCCACTTAAACAGATGAGGGGCTTGTAATTTTCCTCATAGGTACACTTCAACTATGACAGACAAAATGAGGGGAAAAAAATCCAGAAAATCACATTGTAGGATTTTTAATTAATTTATTTGCAAATTATGGTGGAAATTAAGTATTTGGTCACCTACAAACAAGCAAGATTTCTGGCTCTCACAGACCTGTAACTTCTTCTTTAAGAGGCTCCTCTGTCCTCCACTCGTTACCTGTATTAATGGCACCTGTTTAAACTTGTTATCAGTATAAAAGACACCTGTCCACAACCTCAAACAGTCACACTCCAAACTCCACTATGGCCAAGACCAAAGAGCTGTCAAAGGACACCAGAAACAAAATTGTAGACCTGCACCGGGCTGGGAAGACTGAATCTGCAATAGGTAAGCAGCTTGGTTTGAAGAAATCAACTGTGGGAGGGGAATTCCAGCTCGGGAATTCCAGCTCGGAATCTCAGGCCTCTTTCTAGAGCTCTTTGGTATTTAATTAGGATCCCCATTAGCTGTTGCAAAAACAGCAGCTACTCTTCCACACAAAACAGGAAACATGATATATAATACAGAACATTAATAGACATGAACAGCCATAACTACATCGATTAAAAAATGTAAAAGATGCACGTAGCCACATGTAAATACATACACAGAAACGATCTAGTTCAGATTGGGGAGAGGCGATGTGCCGCGAGGCGTTGTGCCGCGAGGCGATGTGCCGCGAGGCGGTGTGCCGCGAGGCGTTGTGCCGCGAGGCGTTGTGCCGCGAGGTGTTGCTTTATCTGTTTTTGAAACCAGGTTTGCTGTTATTTGAGCAATATGATATGGGAGTTCCATGCAATATGGGCTCTATATAATACTGTACGCTTTCTTGAATTTGTTCTGGATTTGGGGACTGTGAAAAGACCCCTGGTGGCATGTCTGATGGGATAAGTGTGTGTTTGTGTCAGAGCTCTGTGTAAGTTGACAATGCAAACTATTTGGGATTTTCTACACATTTCTTGTAAAAAGAAGTGAGGCAATCACTCTCCTCAACTCTTAGCCAAGAGACACTGACATGCATAGTATTTATATCAGCCCTTTGATTACAATGAAGAGCAAGACGTTTTGCTCTGTTCTGGACCAGCTGCAGCTTAACTAGGTCTTTCCTTGCAGCACTGGACCACACGACTGGACAATAATCAAAGATAAGACAGAACTAGAGCCTGCAGAACTTGCTTTCGGGGAATGTGGTGTCAAAATCTCTTTATTACGGACAGACCTCTCCCCATCTTTAAAACCATAGAATCTATATGTTTTGACCATGACAGTTTACAATCTAAGGTAACGCCAAGTAATTTAGTCTCCTCAACTTGTTCAACGGCCACACCATTCATTACCAGATTCAGCTGAGGTCTAGAACTTAGGGAATGATTTGCACCAAATACAATACTCTTAGTTTTAGAGATATTCAGGACCAGTTTATTACTGGCCACCCATTCCAAAACAAACTGCTACTCTTTGAGAGTTTCTGTGACTTCATTAGCGGTGGTTGCTGATGCGTAGCTGGTTGAATCATCAGCATACATGGACACATGCTTTGTTGAATGCAATAACAACAGGGATCTAGACAGCCACAAACGCGGGACAATCTGCGGTCCCAGCCACGCGCTACGTTCAAGCCCTCAAACCCCGCTAGCTTGATAGGCAGCTAGCTAGCAGCTAGACTAGCTGCTACACCAAATAGCTCCTCCGACCCGGCCTTGGTCGGCAGGATCACTGGACAGAGAATAGCAGTCCCAGCAACTGATGCAGACTGTTAGCGGGATCCAAAGTAAGAAGTTAGCTAGCTGCTAAGAACTTTCCAATACACTTTCAAAACAACAAACCGAGCTTTCCCTCGTTCCGCGTTCAACAGGAAGTTAACTTCTTTGGGACTGGGGGACAGTATTGAGAAGCTTGGATAAAAAGGTGCCCAGAGTAAACTGTCTGCTACTCAGCCATTAAAGCTGAATATGCATATAATTAGTAGATTTTGATAGAAAGCACTCTGAAGTTTCTACAACTGTTTGAATGATGTCTGTGAGTATAACAGAACTCATATGGCAGGCAAAAACCTGAGAAAAAGTCCAACCAGGAAGTGAGAAATCTGAGGTTAGTAGTTTTTCAAGATATTGCCTATTGAATATACAGTGTCTATGGGGTAATATTGCACTTCCTACGGCTTCCACTACATGTCAACAGTCTTTAGAACCTTGTTTGACGCTTCTACTGTGAAGGAGGGGGGAATGAGAGCTGAATGAGTCAGGGCTCTCACGTGAGAGTGACCTGCGTTCCATTGCATTTCTACAGACAAAGGAATTTTCCGGTTGAAACATTATTGAAGATTTATGATAAAAACATCCTAAAGATTGATTCTATACTTCGTTTGACATGTTTCTACGAACTGTAATATGACTTTTCATCTGAACTTTCCCCTGGACTTGCCCGCGCCTCCGTGAGTTTGGATTGTGTACTAAACGCGCGAACAAAAATTAGGTATTTGGACGTAAATGATGGACATTATCAAACAAAATAAATATTTATTGTGGAACTGGGATTCCTGGGAGTGCATTCTGATGAAGATCATCAAAGGTAAGTGAATATTTATAATGCTATTTCTGACTTCTGTTGACACCACAACATGGCGGATATCTCTATGGCTTGTTTTTGTGTCTGAGCGCCGTTCTCAGATTATTGCATGGTGAAACTTTTCCGGAAAGTTTTTTTGAAATCTGACACAGCGGTTCCATTAAGGAGTAGTGGATCTAAAATCCCATGCATAACACTTGTATCTTTTAGCAATGTTTATTATGAGTATTTCTGTAAATTGATGTGGCTCTCTGCAAAATCACCGGATGTTTTGGAACTACTGAAAATAACGCACCAATGTAAACTGAGATTTTTGCATATAAATATGAACTTTATCGAACAAAACATACATGTATTGTGTAACATGAAGTCCTATGAGTGTCATCTGATGAAGATCATCAAAGGTTAGTGATTAATTTGATCTCTTTCTGCTTTTTGTGTCGCCTCTCTTTTGCTGGAAAAATGGCTGTGTTTCTCTGTGACGAGGCGGTGACCTAACATAATCGTTTGGTCTGTTTTCGCAGTAAAGCCTTTTTGAAATTGGACACTGTGGCTGGATTTACAACAAGTTTATCTTTAAAATGGTGTAAAATATTTGTATGTTTGAGGAATTTTAATTATGGGATTTCTGTTTTTGAATTTGGCGCCATGCAATTTCACTGGCTGCTGTTGAGGTGGGACGCTAACGTCCCACATATCCCAGAGAAGTTAAGATAAGGAAAACAGTCAATTGAAATAAAAAAAATAGGCCCTAATCTATGGATTTCACATGACTGGGCAGGGGTGCAACCATGGGTGGGCCTGGTAGGGCATAGGTCAACCCACTGGGGAGCCAGGCCCAGCCAATCAGAATGAGGGCTTTATTACATACAAAATTACTTATTCGTTTCATCAGCTGTCTGGGCGACTGGTCTCAGACGATCCAGCAGGTGAAGAAGCCAGATGTGGAGGTCCTGGGCTGGCGTGGTTACATGTGGTTGTGAGGCCAGTTGAACGTACTGCCAAATTCTCTAAAACAACGTTGGAGGCGGCTTATGGTAGAGAAATTAACATTTAAATTATCTGGCAACAGCTCTAGTGGACATTCCTGCAGTCAGCGTGCCAATTGCACGCTCCCTCAACTTGAGACATCTGTGGCATTGTGTTGTGTTTTAGTGGCCTTTTATTGTCCCCAGCACAAGGCGCACCTGTGTAATGATAATGCTTCTTGATAATCCATCCATCTGACAGGTGTGGCATATCTTGGCAAAAGAGAAATGCTCATTAACAGAGATGTTAACACTTTTTGTGCCTATGGAAATAGGATCTTTTTACATGTTGCGTCTTTATATTTTGGTTCAGTATAGTATCATTGTTTGGTTTTCTTTGTGCTGACACACTAGTATTCTACATCTGGTGTGTGTGTGTGTGTGTGTGTGTGTGTGTGTGTGTGTGTGTGTGTGTGTGTGTGTGTGTGTGTGTGTGTGTGTGTGTGTGTGTGTGTGTGTGTGTGTGTGTGTGTGTGTGTGTGTGTGTGTGTGTGTGTGTGTGTGTGTGTGTTTTTTTTTAGGAGGCAGCTGGAGAGGACAGATTGGGTCTGGCTGGAGGAGAGGGAGATGGAGACCGAGAGTCTAACGCAGGCACTCCAGAAGTTCCTCCCTCCACAGTAGACAACACTCCACAGTTCCTCAACAAGGCTGTGGAGGGCCTCAACCCCAGGTAACACACACACAAATACACACACACTTCAGTGTCTCAACAGGAAGTTGAGGCGGGAATGTGCGTTAAAACCCCCCTAAGGTCGATGACCACGCCCCCCCCCGAAATCTAATTAGCATAATAAAACAATCCCCGAGCAAGAAATAATGTGGGGGGGGGGGGGGGGGGGGGCTTCTGCATTGGATGAGTCTCAATCCTCCGCTCTGTCGATTATTCTGCATCTGGAGAAAGGTGGCCGAGCTAAAGTGGTGTTTGTCAGACCATGTGATATCCAGAAAATCAGTCTTCTCACGTCCGAACTGTTGGCCTACAAACGACTATGACCCCTCTATGGAAAGATGAGACTCTCACAAACACGATGGTGTTCTCCGTCTTGGTCTACGACTCCCACAAGCGTCTTGGCCAGAACTTGTCGGTGTCGACCAATTAGGGTTTCCAATCTCTTCAAAAGAATGTGGTGAACGATGTTGTCAGAAGCGGCACTAAGGCCTAGGAGCACAAGGGCAGATGCAGAGCCTCGGTCTGACGCCATTAAATGGTAATTTACTACCTAATTTACTACCTTTTACGAGCACAGTCTCAGTAATATGATGGGGTCTGAAACCCATCTGAAACCAGACTGAAGTGTTTCGTATAGGTTATTTGTCTTCAGGAAGGCAGTGAGTTGCTACACAACAGGTTTTTTTTTAAACAGGGAGATTCGATATAGGCCAATTTTAATACCTTTAAAAAATATATATATTCAGAGTCAAGCTTTGGCTTTACAAGAGGCTTTATTACTGCAACATTAAGTGAGTTTGGTACACATCCTGAGGACAGGGAGCTAGCTGTAAGTTATGTTCAACATAGGAGGGTCAAACACAGGAAGTAGCTCTTTCGGTAGTTTAGTTGGAATAGGGTCCAGTATGCAGCTTGAAGGTTTAGAGGCCATGTTTATTTTCATCAATGTGTCAAGAGATATAGTACTAAAAAAAACTTGCAGACTCAGGACAACCTGAGCTTTGGAGGAATACGCAGATTTAAAGAGGAGTCCGTCATTTGCTTTCTAATGATCATGATCTTTTCCTCAAAGAAGTTCATGAATTTATTCCTGCTGAAGTGAAAGCCATCCTCTCTTGGGGAATGCTGCTTTTTAGTTAGCTTTGCGACAGTATCAAAAATACATTTTGGATTGTTCTTATTCTCCTCAATTAGGTTGGAAAAATAGGCTAATCGAGCTTAAAAGTGATGGCTCTTCGATATTGCACGCTACGGTCTTTCCAAGCCGGTCGGAAAACTTTAGGTTTGGTGGAGCGCCATTTACGTTCCAATTTTCTAGAAGCGTGTTTGAGCTCGGGTATTTTCTGTATAGCAAGGAGCTAATTTCTTGTGACAAATGTTTTTGAGGTTTTTAAGGGTGCAACTGCATCTCGGGTATTACTCAAGGTTAAACATAGATCCTTGGTTAGGTGGTTAACGTATGTTTGTAATGCGACGTCCTTGGGTAGAAGGAGGGAGTCTAGAAGGGCATCTAGGAATCTTTGGGTGTCCGAGAATGTATAGCTCGACATTTTGATCATCCTTGGTTGGGGTCTGAGCAGATACTTTTTTTTGCGGTTGCGTATGTAATAAAATGGTGGTCCGATAGTCCAGGATTATGAAGAAAAGCATTTAAATTCACAATATTTATTCCACAGGACAAAACTAGGTCCGGAGTATGACTGTGGCAATGCATAGGTCCGAAGACATGTTGGACAAAACCCACTGAGTCGATGATGGCTCCGAAAGGTCTTTTAGAGTGGGTCTGTGGACTTTTCCATGTGAATATTGAAGTCACCAAATATTTTAATATTATCTGCCATGACTACAAGGTCCAATAGGAGCTCAGTGAGGAACGCTGTATATGTCCCAGAAGGCCTGTAAAAAGTAGCTATAAAAAGGCTGCATAGATTTCATGACTAGAAGCTCAAAAGACGAAAACGTATTGATGTATCTGTGTGTGTTGATGTGTATCTGTGTGTGTGTGTGTGTGTGTGTGTGTGTGTTGATGTGTATCTGTGTGTGTGTGTGTGTGTGTGTGTTGATGTGTATCTGTGTGTGTGTGTGTGTGTGTGTGTGTGTTGATGTGTATCTGTGTGTGTGTTGATGTGTATCTGTCTGTGTTGATGTGTATCTGTGTGTGTGTTGATGTGTATCTGTGTGTGTGTTGATGTGTATCTGTGTGTATCTGTCTGTGTTGATGTGTATCTGTGTGTGTGTTGATGTGTATCTGTGTGTGTGTGTGTGTGTGTGTGTGTTGTGTATCTGTGTGTGTGTTGATGTGTATCTGTGTGTGTGTTGATGTGTATCTGTGTGTATCTGTCTGTGTTGATGTGTATCTGTGTGTGTGTTGATGTGTATCTGTGTGTGTGTTGATGTGTATCTGTGTGTATCTGTCTGTGTTGATGTGTATCTGTGTGTGTTGATGTGTATCTGTGTGTATTGTGTTTCCAGATGGAAGAACTGGTGGATCCGAGGGGTTCTGTCTCTGGCCATGATTTCAGGATTCTTTATGGTCATCTACCTGGGACCCATCATGCTCATATTAGTGGTACGAGGCTTCATAACACCATGCTCATATTAGTGGTACGAGGCTTCATAACACCATGCTCATATTAGTGGTACGAGGCTTTATAACAACACCATGCTCATATTAGTGGTACGTGGCTTCATAACACCATGTTCATATTAGTGGTACGAGGCTTCATAACACCATGTTCATATTAGTGGTACGTGGCTTCATAACACCATGTTCATATTAGTGGTACGAGGCTTCATAACACCATGTTCATATTAGTGGTACAAGGCTTCATAACACCAAGTTCATATTAGTGGTACGAGGCTTCATAACACCATGTTCATATTAGTGGTACGAGGCTTCATAACACCATGTTCATATTAGTGGTACGAGGCTTTACAACACCGTGCTCATTTTAGTGGTACGAGGCTTCATAAGAACATCATGTTCATATTAGTGGTACGAGGCTTCATAACACCATGTTCATATTAGTTGTATGAGGCTTTATAACAACACCATGCTCATATTAGCGGTACGAGGCTTCATAACACCATGTTCATATTAGTGGTACGAGGCTTTATAACACCATGCTCATATTAGTGGTACGAGGCTTCATAACACCATGTTATATTAGTGGTACGAGGCTTCATAACACCATGTTCATATTAGTGGTACGTGGCTTCATAACACCATGTTCATATTAGTGGTACGGGGCTTTTTAACAACACCATGTTCATATTAGTGGTACGAGGCTTCATAACACCATGTTCATATTAGTGGTACGAGGCTTCATAACACCATGTTCATATTAGTGGTACGTGGCTTCATAACACCATGTTCATATTAGTGGTACGAGGCTTCATAACACCATGTTCATATTAGTGGTACGAGGCTTCATAACACCATGTTCATAGTAGTGGTACGAGGCTTTATAACACCATGTTCATATTAGTGGTACGAGGCTTCATAACACCATGTTCATATTAGTGGTACGTGGCTTCATAACACCATGTTCATATTAGTGGTACGAGGCTTCATAACACCATGTTCATATTAGTGGTACGAGGCTTCATAACACCATGTTCATAGTAGTGGTACGAGGCTTTATAACACCATGTTCATAGTAGTGGTACGAGGCTTCATAACACCATGTTCATAGTAGTGGTACGAGGCTTTTTCTTTTTTTTTGATGACCAGTGGTAACTCCCCCTGGGTGGGTAGGTGGTAACTCCCCCTGGGTGGGTAGGTGGTAACTCCCCCTGGGTGGGTAGGTGGTAACTCCCCCTGGGTGGGTAGGTGGTAACTCCCCCTGGGTGGGTAGGTGGTAACTCCCCCTGGGTGGGTAGGTGGTAACTCCCCCTGGGTGGGTAGGTGGTAACTCCCCCTGGGTGGGTAGGTGGTAACTCCCCCTGGGTGGGTAGGTGGTAACTCCCCCTGGGTGGGTAGGTGGTAACTCCCCCTGGGTGGGTAGGTGGTAACTCCCCCTGGGTGGGTAGGTGGTAACTCCCCCTGGGTGGGTAGGTGGTAACTCCCCCTGGGTGGGTAGGTGGTAACTCCCCCTGGGTGGGTAGGTGGTAACTCTTCATGGGTAGGTAGGTGGTAACTCCTCCTGGGTAGGTAGGTGGTAAATCTTCCTGGGTAGGTAGGTGGTAACCAGGGGTAACTCTTCCTGGGTATGTTGGTGGTAACCAGGGGTAACTCTTCCTGGGTAGGTAGGTGGTAACCAGTGGTAACTCTTCCTGGGTGGGTAGGTGGTAACCAGTGGTAACTTCTCCTGGGTGGGTAGGTGGTAACCAGGGGTAACTCCATGTGATTCTCTCTCCTTGGTAGGTGATGACCATCCAGATCAAGTGTTTTCAGGAGATCATAGATATCGGCTACAGAGTCTACCATTCCTACGAGCTTCCCTGGTTCAGGACACTCAGCTGGTGAGGACATTGTATCTACACTGAAGAAAAATATAAATGCAACATACAACAATTTCAAAGATTTTACTGAGTTACAGTTCATTTAAGGAAATCAGTCCAATTGAAACAAATTCATTAGGCCCTAATCTATGGATTTCACATGACTGGGAATACAGATATGTATCTTTTGGTCACAGATACCTTTAAAAAGATAGGGGCGTGGATCAGAAAACCAGTCAGTATCTGGTGTGACCATTTGCCTCATTCAGCGTGACACATCTCCTTCACATAGAGTTGATCAGGCTGTTGACTGTGGCCTGTGGAATATTGTTCCACTCCTCTTCAATGGTTGTGCGAAGTTGCTGGATATTGATGGGAACTGGAACATGCTGTTGTACACGTTTATCCAGAGCATCCCAAACATGCTCAATGGGTGACATGTCTGGTGAGTATGCAGGCCACGGAAGAACTGGGACATTTTCAGATTCCAGGAATTGTGTACAGATCCTTGCGACATGTGGCCGTGCATTATCATGCTGAAACATGAGGTGATGGAGGCAGATGAATGGCACGACAATGGGCCTCAGGATCTCATCATGGTATCTCTGTGCATTCAAATTTCCATTGATTTAAATGCAATTGTGTTCGTTGTCCGTAGCTTATGCCTGCTCATACCATAACCCCACCACCACCATGGGGCACTCTGTTCACAACGTTAACATCAGTAAACCGTTCGCCCACACAATGCCATACACGCTGTCTGCCATCTGGCCGGTACAGTTGAAACCGGGAATCATCCGTGAAGAGCACACGACTACAGCGAGGCCAGTGACCAACATTCAGTTCTCTGGCAACAGCTCTGATGGACATTCCTGCAGTCAGCATGCCAATTGCACGCTCCCTCAAGACATCAGTGGCATTGTGTTGTGTGACCAAACTATACATTTTAGAGTGACCTTTTATTGTCTCCAGCACAAGGTGCACCTGTGTAATGATCATGCTGTTTAATCAGCTTATTGATATGCCACACCTGTCAGGTGGATGGATTTTCTTGGCAAAGGAGAAATGCTCACTAACAGGGATGTAAACAAATTTGTGTGCAAAATTTGAGAGAAATAAGCTGTTTTTGTTGCTTATGGAACATTTCTGGGATATTTTATTTCAGCTCATGAAACATGAGATCAACCGACTTTATATTGTTGTTCAGTGTATCTCGATCTCTCCTGTAACACACAGCCTTTAAAGGAGGTTTAAACATCTAAAGGTTACATTTAGTAGGTCTCTTTCCCCCCTCTATTTCACCCATCTCTCTCTTTCTGGTTCCCTACGGTCCCTACCCTCTCTCTCTTTCTGGTTCCCTACGGTCCCTACCCTCTCTCTCTTTCTGGTTCCCTACGGTCCCTACCCTCTCTCTCTTTCTGGTTCCCTACGGTCCCTACCCTCTCTCTCTTTCTGGTTCCCTACGGTCCCTACCCTCTCTCTCTTTCTGGTTCCCTACGGTCCCTACCCTCTCTCTCTTTCTGGTTCCCTACCCTCTCTCTCTTTTCCGGTTCCCTACCCTCTCTCTCTCTTTTCCGGTTCCCTACCCTCTCTCTCTCTTTTCCGGTTCCCTACCCTCTCTCGCTCGCTCTCTGTTTTTTCTACTGTTTCTCTCTCTTTCTGTTTATCAACGGTCTCTCGCTCGCTCTCTGTTATGTTTCCCAATGTTCTCTCTCTTTCCCTACAGTCTCTCTCTCTTCCTCACGTCCCACTCTCTGCTCTGCCTCTGTCTAAAATGCTGCCTAGTGTTACTCTGCAGGTAATAGTGTGATTATGGAGTGGCCCTCTCCCCTTTTGAGTTTTACATTTCTGTACAGCAGAGCAGCTTTTGTGCACATTGTTTTGTTTTTAAAATATTTGTCTTATTTTATTTGTTTACAAAATAGTTTCTAATTTTAGTTTCAGTTTACCATAATAACCTTGGCACACAACACACACTCACACACCAATCAAGCCAACCCTGAACAAAGGCCACTGCAACGAAGCCCTCTCAACCAAACCTTATCACTCACACAACCAAACTCTAACCTTGATACCCAACAAATATGTGAGGTAAAAAACACACATTAAACCAATGGAAGGATTACAATATCCTTCCTCTGTTTTTCCAGGAACTTTAGGTTACTTTTTGATTTGTGTTGAACTGATTGATACTGAATAAATAAGGCCTATGTGATGCAAAACACACACACGCATTTAAAGAGAGAACTACATATTCACAGTATCCATCTTTGTTTGTTTGTCTTCCAGGTACTTCCTGATTTGTGTGAATTATTTCTTCTACGGTGAGACGTTGGCGGAGTACTTTGGTGCGTTGGTTCAGAGAGAGGATTCACTCCAGTTCCTGGTCCGATACCACCGCTTCATCTCCTTCACTCTCTACCTGGCAGGTGAGCCTCGGTGGAACACAGCGGAAACACAGCCATCGATACAGCATGTGCTGTGTTTAATACAGAAGAAGAAGACGACGGTTCATTAGGAAAGTATTCAGACCCCTTGTGTATTTTTCCACGTTAGTCTTATTCTAAAATGGGTTCAATTGTCCCCCCCCCCTCCCTCATCAATCTACACACAATACCCCATAATGACATCACAATACCCCATAATGACATCACAATACCCCATAATGACATCACAATACCCCATAATGACAAAGCAAAAACGTTTTTTTTTAATATATATATAAATTTGCAAAAGTATAAAAATAATATTGCATTTACATAAGTATTCAGACCCTTTACTCAGTACTGTGTTGAAGCACCTTTGGCAGTGATTACAGCCTTGAGTCTTCTTGGGTGTGATGCTACAAGCTTGGCACACCTGTATTTGGGGAGTTTCTCACATTCCTCTCTGCAGATCCTCTCAAACTCTGTCAGGTTGGATGGGGAGCGTTGCTGCACAGCTTTTTTCAGGTCTCTCCAGAGATGTTCGATCGGGTTCAAGTCCGGGCTCTGGCTGGGCAACTCAAGGACAATCAGGTCACAGCCAAGAAAACTCCTGCGTTGTCTTGGCTGTGTGCTTAGGGTCATTGTCCTGTTGGAAGGTGAACCTTTTCCCCATTCTGAGGTGCTGAGCACTCTGGAGCAGATTTTCATCAAGGATCTCTCTGTACTTAGCTCTGTTCATCTTTCCCTCGATACAGACTAGTCTCCAAGTCTCTGCCGCTGAAAAACATTTCCACAGCATGATGCTGCCACCACCATGCTTCACCGTAGGGATGGTTCCAGGTTTCCTCCAGACGTGACGCTTGGCATTCAGGCCAAAGAGTTCAATCTTGTTTTCATCAAACCAGAAAATATTTTTCCTTATGGTCTGAGTCCTTTTAGGTGCCTTTTGGCAAACTCCAAGCGGCTTGTCATGTGCCTTTTACTGAGGAGTGGCTTCCGTCTGACCACTCTACCATAAAGGCCTGATTGGTGGAGTGCTGCAGAGATGGGAGAACCTTCCAAAAGGACAACCATCTCCACAGAGGAACCCTGGAGCTCATTCAGAGTGACCATCGGGTTCTTGGTATCCTCCCTGACGAAGGCCCTTCTCCACCCCTGATTGCTCAGTTTGGCCAGCTCTAGTAAGAGTCTTGGTGCTTCCAAACTTCTTACATTTGATAATGATGGAGGCTACTGTGTTCTTAGGGACCTTCAATGTTGCAGACATTTTTTGATACCCTTCCCCAGATCTGTGCCTCGATGCAATCCTGTCTCGGTGCGCTACGGACAATTCCTTCAACCTAAATTTGCCAAAAAAATGTCTAAACCTGTTTTCACTCTGTCATTATGGGGGACTGTGTATAGATTGTTGAGGAACATTTTATTTAATCCATTTTAGAATAAGGCTGTAACGTGACAAAATGTGGAAAAGGGGAAGGGGTCTGAATACTTTCTGAATACACTGTCTATGCCATTTAGCAGGACTTTTTCCATACATTTTTTGTGCATATATTTTCCATATAGGAAACCCTCTAACATTTAACGTAGAGAATAACGGCGTCTTCGTAGCCATTTTATCATGTTTGTTGTGTATCAGAAAATCGACAAAACTCTCTACACCAATCAGAATCGAGTATTCAGCTAATGCAACATGTTATCTATATAGCCACAGTACAACAGATATGTATAGACGTAAGTGTTTTATTTATTTATTTATATATATATATACACACACACACACAGTGGGGCAAAAAGTATTTAGTCAGCCACCAATTGTGCAAGTTGTCCCACTTAAAAAGATGAGAGAGGCCTGTAATTCATCATAGGTACACCTCAACTATGACAGACAAAATTAGGAAAAAAAATCCAGAAAATCACATTGTAGGATTTTTTTATGAATTTATTTGCAAATTATGGTGGAAAATAAGTATTTGGTCACCTACAAACAAGTAAGATTTCTGGCTCTCACAGACCTCTAACTTCTTCTTTAAGAGGCTCCTCTGTCCTCCACTCGTTACTTGTATTAATGAACGTTTTAACCGACGCCTTCAGCACAAATTATATAGTTCTATTAGCCTGGATCCACGTCGGGTGGTTCTGTCTTGACAACTCAGTGTAACAATGGTCATACGGCTCGGCACTATATGGATGTGATGATGATGATGATGCCCCCCCCACCTTGTACAGAGAAACTGATCGCATGTTATTTGATTTTTCACAGGTTTCTGCATGTTTGTTCTGAGTCTAGTGAAGAAACATTACCGCCTGCAGTTTTATATGGTGTGTATGAGCCAAGTAACCCTGGATACCACTGACTAACCACCACCATACTGCACACTGCATACCATCCCCATACTGTATACCACACTGCATACCATCCACCATACTGTATTCAACACTGCATACCATCCACCATACTGTATACCACACTGCATACCATCCACCATACTGTATATCACACTGCATACCATCCACCATACTGTATACCACACTGCATACCATCCACCATACTGTATACCACACTGCATACCATCCACCATACTGTATATCACACTGCATACCATCCACCATACTGTATACCACACTGCATACCATCCACCATACTGTATACCACCCTGCATACCATCCACCATACTGTATACCACCCTGCATACCATCCACCATACTGTATACCACACTGCATACCATCCACCATACTGTATACCACACTGCATACCATCCACCACACTGTATACCACACTGCATACCATCCACCATAATGTATACCACACTGCATACCATCCACCATACTGTATACCACACTGCATACCATACTGTATACCACGCTGCATACCATCCACCATACTGTATATCACACTGCATACCATCCACCATACTGTATACCACACTGCATACCATCCACTATACTGTATACCACACTGCATACCATCCACTATACTGTATACCACGCTGCATACCATCCACTATACTGTATACCACACTGCATACCATCCACTATACTGTATACCACACTGCATACCATCCACTATACTGTATACCACGCTGCATACCATCCACTATACTGTATACCACACTGCATACCATCCACTATACTGTATACCACGCTGCATACCATCCACTATACTGTATACCACGCTGCATACCATCCACTATACTGTATACCACACTGCATACCATCCGCTATACTGTATACCACACTGCATACCGTCCGCTATACTGTATACCACACTGCATACCGTCCGCTATACTGTATACCACACTGCATACCGTCCGCTATACTGTATACCACACTGCATACCGTCCACCATACTGTATACCACACTGCATACCATCCACTATACTGTATACCACACTGCATACCATCCACCGTACTGCACACTGCATACCATCCACCACACTGCATACCATCCACCACACTGCATACCATCCACCACACTGCATACCATCCACCATACTGTATACCACACTGCATACCATCCACCATACTGTATACCACACTGCATACCATCCACCATACTGTATATCACACTGCATACCATCCACCATACTGTATACCACACTGCATACCATCCACCATACTGTATACCACACTGCATACCATACTGTATACCACACTGCATACCATCCACCATACTGTATATCACACTGCATACCATCCACTATACTGTATACCACACTGCATACCATCCACTATACTGTATACCACACTGCATACCATCCACTATACTGTATACCACGCTGCATACCATCCACTATACTGTATACCACACTGCATACCGTCCACTATACTGTATACCACACTGCATACCGTCCACCATACTGTATACCACACTGCATACCATCCACTATACTGTATACCACAATGCATACCATCCACCGTACTGCACACTGCATACCATCCACCACACTGCATACCATCCACCACACTGCATACCATCCACCACACTGCATACCATCCACCACACTGCATACCATCCACCATACTGTATTCCACACTGCATACCATCCACCATACTGTATACCACACTGCATACCATCCACCATACTGTATATCACACTGCATACCATCCACCATACTGTATACCACACTGCATACCATCCACCATACTGTATACCACACTGCATACCATCCACCATACTGTATATCACACTGCATACCATCCACCATACTGTATACCACACTGCATACCATCCACCATACTGTATACCACCCTGCATACCATCCACCATACTGTATACCACACTGCATACCATCCACCATACTGTATACCACACTGCATACCATACTGTATACCACGCTGCATACCATCCACCATACTGTATATCACACTGCATACCATCCACCACACTGCATACCATCCACCACACTGCATACCATCCACCACACTGCATACCATCCACCACACTGCATACCATCCACCATACTGTATACCACACTGCATACCATCCACCATACTGTATACCACACTGCATACCATCCACCATACTGTATACCACACTGCATACCATCCACCATACTGTATACCACACTGCATACCATACTGTATACCACGCTGCATACCATCCACCATACTGTATATCACACTGCATACCATCCACTATACTGTATACCACACTGCATACCATCCACCATACTGCACACTGCATACCATCCACTGTACTGCATACCATCCACCACACTGCATACCATCCACCACACTGCATACCATCCACCACACTGCATACCATCCACCACACTGCATACCATCCACCGTACTGCATAGCCTGGGCACCAGAACGGTTTGTGCTAACATTCCACTTCCTTGTATATATGGTATGGAGTGACATGATGGCACAAACAGAATGGTAACCAGGCTAGCCTACTCCCAGGCTACGACACAAATGGCACACTATTCCCAACGTAGTGCACTATGTTTTACCACTCTTTTTTTGTTAGGGTTTATTAAAAAGTAGTTGACTACATAGGGAGTAGGAATGTTGTTTGAAACGTAGCCAGTAGAACCAGCTGTACTATACTAGGTCTGGCCCAAGAGAACATTCTAGATTACAGCCAGTAGAACCAGCTGTACTATACTAGGTCTGGCCCAAGAGAACATTCTAGATTACAGCCAGTAGAACCAGCTGTACCATACTAGGTCTGGCCCAAGAGAACATTCTAGATTACAGCCAGTAGAACCAGCTGTACTCTACTAGGTCTGGCCCAAGAGAACATTCTAGATTACAGCCAGTAGAACCAGCTGTACTATACTAGGTCTGGCCCAAGAGAACATTCTAGATTACAGCCAGTAGAACCAGCTGTACTATACTAGGTCTGGCCCAAGAGAACATTCTAGATTACAGCCAGTAGAACCAGCTGTACTCTACTAGGTCTGGCCCAAGAGAACATTCTAGATTACAGCCAGTAGAACCAGCTGTACTATGCTAGGTCTGGCCCAAAAGAACATTCTAGATTACAGCCAGTAGAACCAGCTGTACTATGCTAGGTCTGGCCCAAAAGAACATTCTAGATTACAGCCAGTAGAACCAGCTGTACTATACTAGGTCTGGCCCAAGAGAACATTCTAGATTACAGCCAGTAGAACCAGCTGTACTATACTAGGTCTGGCCCAAGTGAACATTCTAGATTACAGCCAGTAGAACCAGCTGTACTATACTAGGTCTGGCCCAAGAGAACATTCTAGATTACAGCCAGTAGAACCAGCTGTACTATACTAGGTCTGGCCCAAGAGAACATTCTAGATTACAGCCAGAAGAACCAGCTGTACTATACTAGGTCTGGCCCAAGAGAACATTCTAGATTACAGCATAGCTTGTTTTTCTCCCCTCACACACACACACACACCTCCACAAATATGTTGTATTTTAATGTCTCCATTAAAAATGTCTCACACACTAACACACACACATTGCTAGCCTGCTTTGTTAAAGGCATCTTCATCCGCCTAGCATTGTGTCATTGATGTGGTAGATGTCAGTAGTAGTGAACTGAATATACTTCTCTCTGTGCTCATTCCATATTCCCCACCACTAACGTGTGTGTGTGTGTGTGTGTGTGTGTGTGTGTGTGTGTGTGTGTGTGTGTGTGTGTGTGTGTGTGTGTGTGTGTGTGTGTGTGTGTGTGTGTGTGTGTGTGTGTGTGTGTGTGTGTGTGTGTGTGGTTTGCCCCTCCAGTTTGCGTGGACCCATGTAACCCTCCTGATCGTGGTTACACAGTCTCACCTAGTCATTCAGAACCTGTTTGAAGGAATGATCTGGTAAGAAACACGCACGCACACAGGGCTCTACAGTGCGATCCTTTTACTCACAAAATGTTTTGCTGTGCGACCTGACATTTTTATTTAGGAGCCCCAGTGCACCAGATTCTAGCTTTATTACGCCAAATATTTGTCATTGTGCGCCTACATTTTCCAACTTAGGTCACATGCTCCTTGTTAAAAAGGTCAGCGTAGAGTCTTGACAAAGCATCAGTGTTTCTGGTCACAAAGAAACATCTCGCCCAGACAGACCAGGGCCCGTATCCACACAGAAATGTCTCGCCCAGAGCCCGTATCCACACAGAAACGTCTCGCCCAGACAGACCAGGGCCCGTATCCACACAGAAACGTCTCGCCCAGACAGACCAGGGCCCGTATCCACACAGAAACGTCTCGCCCAGACAGACCAGGGCCAATATCCACAAAGAAACATCGCCCCCAGACAGACCAGAGCCCGTATCCACAAGGAAACGTCGCGCCCAGACAGACCAGGGCCCGTATCCACAAAGAAACATCTCGCCCAGACAGACCAGGGCCCGTATCCACACAGAAACGTCTCGCCCAGACAGACCAGGGCCCGTATCCACACAGAAACGTCTCGCCCAGACAGACCAGGGCCAATATCCACAAAGAAACATCGCCCCCAGACAGACCAGAGCCCGTATCCACACAGAAACGTCTCGCCCAGACAGACCAGGGCCCGTATCCACACAGAAACGTCTCGCCCAGACAGACCAGGGCCAATATCCACAAAGAAACATCGCCCCCAGACAGACCAGGGCCAATATCCACAAAGAAACATCGCCCCCAGACAGACCAGAGCCCGTATCCACAAAGAAACGTCGCGCCCAGACAGACCAGGGCCCGTATCCACAAAGAAACATCTCGCCCAGACAGACCAGGGCCCGTATCCACACAGAAATGTCTCGCCCAGACAGACCAGGGCCCGTATCCACACAGAAATGTCTCGCCCAGACAGACCAGGGCCAATATCCACAAAGAAACATCGCCCCCAGACAGACCAGAGCCCGTATCCACAAGGAAACGTCTCGCCCAGACAGACCAGGGCCCGTATCCACAAAGAAACATCTCGCCCAGACAGACCAGGGCCCGTATCCACACAGAAACGTCTCGCCCAGACAGACCAGGGCCCGTATCCACACAGAAACGTCTCGCCCAGACAGACCAGAGCCCGTATCCACAAGGAAACGTCGCGCCCAGACAGACCAGGGCCCGTATCCACAAAGAAACATCTCGCCCAGACAGACCAGGGCCCGTATCCACACAGAAACGTCTCGCCCAGACAGACCAGGGCCCGTATCCACACAGAAACGTCTCGCCCAGACAGACCAGGGCCAATATCCACAAAGAAACATCGCCCCCAGACAGACCAGAGCCCGTATCCACAAGGAAACGTTGCGCCCAGACAGACCAGGGCCCGTATCCACAAAGAAACCTCGCGCCCAGACAGACCAGGGCCCGTATCTACACAGAAACGTTGCGCCCAGACAGACCAGGGCCCGTATCCACAAAGAAACCTCGCGCCCAGACAGACCCGGGCCCGTATCCACACAGAAACGTCTCAGAAAAGGTCCTAAGAATCCTGCTTTAATCCTAAATAATCTCTCAGCCCAGAGTAGGTTTTAGTGTGACGTTAAAACACTGCCCGCACTAACTCTAATCCAGGAGTAAAATCGACTCATTAAGTTTATCTCAACTGGTTAAACGGCAGTTTAAGGAAGATGGTGATGACGCTCATTGACGTTGGTTATACCCCACCAACCGCGATGAGGCATTGCCAGCTGTGAACTCTATGGCACGTTTCAGACACCTAGACAATGTGGCTGTACTTCATAATGTTGCCAGCTGTGAACTCTATGGCACGTTTCAGACACCTAGACAATGTGGCTGTACTTCATAATGTTGCCAGCTGTGAACTCTATGGCACGTTTCAGACACCTAGACAATGTGGCTGTACTTCATAATGTTGCCAGCTGTGAACTCTATGGCACGTTTCAGACAACTAGACAATGTGGCTGTACTTCATGATGTTGCCAGCTGTGAACTCTATGGCACGTTTCAGACACCTAGACAATGTGGCTGTACTTCATGATGTTGCCAGCTGTGAACTCTATGGCACGTTTCAGACACCTAGACAATGTGGCTGTACTTCATGATGTTGCCAGCTGTGAACTCTATGGCACGTTTCAGACACCTAGACAATGTGGCTGTACTTCATGATGTTGTCATGGTGAAGCCTTTGAGATCATTTCCTCCAGACACCATCACTTCTCTTAATTATCGCCTAATATGATCACATGCATAATTATTATTATTATTTTTTAACCAATTCCGATGGTTGGTGAAAGCAGAATTTCAACAATATTATCCGTATTACCATCGGCATTAAGTCACTTGCATATAACGTTTGAAAGGTCATTTTCATCGAACATTAACCCTAGATCAGGGGTTCCTAAACTTTTTCACTCAGGGGGGGCCCTTCCAGCATATGGGGAACACCCCCCCCCCCCCCCCCCCCCCCTCTCATGCCACTGTTCATGACACAAACGGTTCAAACCGATCTTGTTGGTGAAGAGAATGTTGCACGTTTTAAAGCTTATTTCCTGAAATTCTACACATTTTGTAAAGATGTTGCAGTTTTAAAGCAGTAGTCTACCGGGTATGTTACGGTAGGGCGGTAGTCTACCGGGTATGTTACGGTAGGGCGGTAGTCTACCAGGTATGTTACGGTAGGGCGGTAGTCTACCAGGTATGTTACGGTAGGACGGTAGTCTACCAGGTATGTTACGGTAGGGCGGTAGTCTACCAGGTATGTTACGGTAGGACGGTAGTCTACCAGGTATGTTACGGTAGGGCGGTAGTCTACCAGGTATGTTACGGTAGGGCGGTAGTCTACCAGGTATGTTACGGTAGGACGGTAGTCTACCGGGTATGTTACGGTAGGGCGGTAGTCTACCGGGTATGTTACGCTAGGGCGGTAGTCTACCGGGTATGTTACGGTAGGGCGGTAGTCTACCGGGTATGTTACGGTAGACTACCAGGTATGTTACGGTAGGACGGTAGTCTACCGGTTATATTACGGTAGGACGGTAGTCTACCGGTTATGTTACGGTAGGACGGTAGTCTACCGGGTATGTTACGGTAGGACGGTAGCCTACCGGGTATGTTACGGTAGGACGGTAGCCTACCGGGTATGTTACGGTAGGACGGTAGTCTACCGGGTATGTTACGGTAGGACGGTAGTCTACCGGGTATGTTACGGTAGGACGGTAGTCTACCGGGTATGTTACGGTAGGACGGTAGTCTACTGGGTATGTTACGGTAGACTACCAGGTATGTTGCGATAGAGCGGTAGACTACCAGCTATGTTGCGGTAGGGCGGTAGACTACCAGGTATGTTGCGGTCGGGTGGTAGACTACCAGGTATGTTGCGGTCGGGTGGTAGACTACCAGGTATGTTGCGGTAGAGCGGTAGACTACCAGTTATGGTGCGGTAGACTACCAGGTATGTTGCGGTAGGGTGGTAGTCTACCAGGTATGTTGCGGTAGGGTGGTAGTCTACCAGGTATGTTGCGGTAGGGTGGTAGACTACCAGGTATGTTCCGGTAGAGTGGTAGGGGGGTAGCTTACCGGGTATGTTACGGTAGGACGGTAGCTTACCGGGTATGTTACGGTAGCTTACCGGGTATGTTATGGTAGCTTACCAGGTATGTTACGGTAGGGCGGTAGTCTACCAGGTATGTTACGGTAGGACGGTAGTCTACCAGGTATGTTACGGTAGGGCGGTAGTCTACCGGGTATGTTACAGTAGGGCGGTAGTCTACCGGGTATGTTACGGTAGACTACCGGGTATGTTACGGTAGGACGGTAGCTTACCGGGTATGTTACGGTAGCTTACCGGGTATGTTACGGTAGGGCGGTAGTCTACCGGGTATGTTACGGTAGGACGGTAGTCTACCGGGTATGTTACGGTAGGACGGTAGTCTACCGGGTATGTTACGGTATGACGGTAGTCTACCGGGTATGTTACGGTAGGACGGTAGCCTACCGGGTATGTTACGGTAGGACGGTAGTCTACCGGGTATGTTACGGTAGGACGGTAGTCTACCGGGTATGTTACGG
The DNA here is from genome assembly GCF_045791955.1 of Oncorhynchus clarkii lewisi. Classification (NCBI taxonomy): domain Eukaryota; kingdom Metazoa; phylum Chordata; class Actinopteri; order Salmoniformes; family Salmonidae; genus Oncorhynchus; species Oncorhynchus clarkii. The sequence goes on along the minus strand of NW_027258940.1, from coordinate 12,509 downwards.
TAGGACGGTAGTCTACCGGGTATGTTACGGTAGGACGGTAGTCTACCGGGTATGTTACGGTAGGACGGTAGTCTAACGGGTATGTTACGGTAGGGCGGTAGTCTACTGGGTATGTTACGGTAGACTACCAGGTATGTTGCGGTAGACTACCAGGTATGTTGCGATAGAGCGGTAGACTACCAGGTATGTTGCGGTAGGGCGGTAGACTACCAGCTATGTTGCGGTAGGGCGGTAGACTACCAGCTATGTTGCGGTAGGGCGGTAGACTACCAGCTATGTTGCGGTAGGGCGGTAGTCTACCAGGTATGGTGCGGTCGGGCGGTAGTCTACCAGGTATGGTGCGGTAGGGGGGTAGCTTACCGGGTATGTTACGGTAGGACGGTAGCTTACCGGGTATGTTACGGTAGCTTACCGGGTATGTTACGGTAGCTTACCGGGTATGTTATGGTAGCTTACCAGGTATGTTACGGTAGCTTACCAGGTATGTTACGGTAGGGGGGTAGCTTACCAGGTATGTTACGGTAGGGGGGTAGCTTACCAGGTATGTTACGGTAGGACGGTAGCTTACCAGGTACAGTGCCTTGCGAAAGTATTCGGCCCCCTTGAACTTTGCGACCTTTTGCCACATTTCAGGCTTCAAACATAAAGACATAAAACTGTATTTTTTTGTGAAGAATCAACAACAAGTGGGACAATCATGAAGTGTAACGACATTTATTGGATATTTCAAACTTTTTTTAACAAATCAAAAACTGAAAAATTGGGCGTGCAAAATTATTCAGCCCCCTTAAGTTAATACTTTGCAGCGCCACCTTTTGCTGCGATTACAGCTGTTAAGTCGCTTGGGGTATGTCTCTATCAGTTTTGCACATCGAGAGACTGACATTTTTTCCCACTCCTCCTTGCAAAACAGCTCGAGCTCAGTGAGGTTGGATGGAGAGCATTTGTGAACAGCAGTTTTCAGTTCTTTCCACAGCACTTTTTATGGATATCTTTAAGAAATGGCTTTCTTCTTGCCACTCTTCCATAAAGGCCAGATTTGTGCAATATACGACTGATTGTTGTCCTATGGACAGTCTCCCACTCATCCAGAGTGATCATGGGCCTCTTGGCTGCATCTCTGATCAGTCTTCTCCTTGTATGAGCTGAAAGTTTAGAGGGACGGCCAGGTCTTGGTCGATTTTCAGTGGTCTGATACTCCTTCCATTTCAATATTATCGCTTGCACAGTGCTCCTTGGGATGTTTAAAGCTTGGGAAATATTTTTGTATCCAAATCCGGCTTTAAACTTCTTCACAACAGTATCTCGGACCTGCCTTGTGTGTTCCTTGTTCTTCATGATGCTCTCTGCGCTTTTAACGGACCTCTGAGACTATCACAGTGCAGGTGCATTTATACGGAGACTTGATTACACACAGGTGGATTGTATTTATCCTCATTAGTCATTTAGGTCAACATTGGATCATTCAGAGATCCTCACTGAACTTATGGAGAGAGTTTGCTGCACTGAAAGTAAAGGGGCTGAATAATTTTGCACGCCCAATTTTTCAGTTTTTGATTTGTTAAAAAAGTTTGAAATATCCAATAAATGTCGTTCCACTTCATGATTGTGTCTCACTTGTTGTTGATTCTTCACAAAAAAATACAGTTTTATATCTTTACGTTTGAAGCCTGAAATGTGGCAAAAGGTCACAAAGTTCAAGGGGGCCAAATACTTTCGCAAGGCACTGTATGTTACGGTATATTGAATCTGTATGTAAGCGGTGTCTATAACCGGTAAACAGTTTTTTCAAATCTTTGACAATGTTTACATCTTGAATGTTGTTTTCCAGGTTCATCGTCCCCATCTCCATAGTGATATGCAATGACATCATGGCCTACCTGTTTGGTTTCTTCTTTGGCAGAACGCCACTCATTAAGGTACACTTATATTATATATATATTATAAACTGGGTGGTTTGAGCACTGAATGCTGATTGGCTGACAGCCGTTGGTATATCAGACCGTATGCCACGGGTGTGACAGAGCATTTCCTTGTACTGCTGTAATTAGGTTGGTAGCCAGTTTATAATAGCAATAAGGCATCTGGGGACTTTGCGGTATATGGCCAATATACCACGGCTGATGGCTGTATCCCGGGACTCCGTGTTGCGTCGTGCCAAGAACAGCCCTTAGCCGTGATATATTGGCCATATAATACCACAAAGCCCCGAGATTCCCTATTGCTTAAATATATGACGTGTTTGTACCAGGGTTACTTTGGGCCCAATTCCACTCTAATCCCAGTCCATCCACGAAGAGAAGAGGAGCTCCTAAAACCAGGAAGAAGAATACTTTATTGGACATTCTTGCAATGAGTCTTTTTTTGCTTAAACCCAACCCCTCCACACACACACGCACACATACACGCACACATACACGCACGCACGCACACATACACGCACGCGCACACGCACGCGCACACACACACACACACAATGAGAAACAGACAGAGATTCTCAGTATGGCTGTAGGACAGATAGATGACCTTCTTCTTTCCCAGTGAAGATGAGTCACATGTGGCTTGGGGTTAGGGTTGGCACACTGAGGTAAGGCCAGGACAGGCTGGATACTGTCATCCCCTGTGTGAAACGCTATGTCATCCCCTGTGTGAAACGCTATGTCATCCCCTGTGTGAAATGCTATGTCATTCCCTGTGTGAAACTCTATGTCATCCCCTGTGTGAAACGCTATGTCGTCCCCTGTAAGAAACGCTATGTCATCCCCTGTGTGAAACGCTATGTCATCCCCTGTGTGAAACGCTGTTATTGTATCTGTCTCCACTCAACTCTCAATTCAGTTTCTATACTCCCAATTCAGGAAGTGGAATTGCAATGAAAAATATATATAAATATTTCATGAATTTTAAAATACATATAGAGAAATAATTGGGCCTAACACGTTCCAAATGAAATGTATATTTATTTTAATTTTCTTACAGCTGTCTCCTAAGAAGACGTGGGAGGGGTTTATAGGAGGCTTCTTCGGGACCCTGGTCTGTGGCTTCGTAGTGAGTACTACAGCGCAGTAAAGTTACGATGATAGTGGTCGTACCTTTTTACATTTAGAGCACGGAAATAAAGTGCCCATCCTCATTGATGATCCTCTGCTGTGTTTCTCCTAGCTGGCCTACCTGCTAGCTCAGTTCCAGTACTTTGTATGTCCTGTGGAGTACAACAGCGAGACCAACCGTTTCACCGCGGACTGTGAACCCTCTGACATTTTTGTGATGCAACAGTACACATTTCCCTTCGCTGTCCAGAACATCCTCACATGGGTAAGGAAATTCCTGAAACGTTCCTAGAAATCCCCAGTTGAAGAATTCAAAATATGGTTTCATGTGCTCCTAGATGGCTTAGACATTAATAGGCAGACTGGTCTGGTGAGGATGCGAGACCGAGAGAGAGAGAGAGAGAGAGAGTCTGTTACTGGTCTGGTGAGGATGGGAGACAGAGAGAGAGTCTGTTACTGGTCTGTTGAGGATGGGAGACAGAGAGAGAGTCTGTTACTGGTCTGGTGAGGATGCCAGAGAGAGAGTCTGTTACTGGTCTGGTAAGGATGGGAGACAGAGAGAGAGTCTGTTACTGGTCTGGTGAGGATGGGAGACAGAGAGAGAGTCTGTTACTGGTCTGTTGAGGATGGGAGACAGAGAGAGAGTCTGTTACTGGTCTGTTGAGGATGGGAGACAGAGAGAGAGTCTGTTACTAGTCTGTTGAGGATGGGAGACAGAGAGAGTCTGTTGTCGTGTGTTCTAAACAGGCAGACTGGTCTGTTACTGGTCTGGTGAGGATGGGAGACAGAGAGAGAGAGTCTGTTGTTGTGTGTTCTAGACAGGCAGACTGGTCTGTTACTGGTCTGTTGAGCATGGGAGACAGACAGAGAGTAGAGTGTTGTTGTGTGTTCTAGACATGGTCAATACTGAGTTGTTGTTGTGTGTTCTAGACATGGTCAATACTGAGTTGTTGTTGTGTGTTCTAGACATGGTCAATACTGAGTTGTTGTTGTGTGTTCTAGACATGGTCAATACTGAGTTGTTGTGTGTTCTAAACATGGTCAATACTGAGTTGTGTTTGTGTGTTCTAGACATGGTCAATACTGAGTTGTATTTACCATGTTGTTCAGAACATTTACTAATTAGCTGATTCCCAATACATAGTGGTACTTGTTTTAGTGAGTCCAATCGGAAACCCTAAACAACGTGTGTGTGTCCGTCTCTACAGAAAACAGTGAACCTGTACCCGTATCAGATCCACAGTGTGGTGCTCTCCACCTTCGCCTCTCTGATTGGGCCCTTTGGAGGATTCTTCGCCAGCGGCTTCAAGCGAGCGTTCCAGATCAAAGTGAGAGAACACACACAGGCTGGCGTAGGGTGATCTCCATGGATACCTTAAAGACACAATCTGTGATTTCTCTGTAATAACTTATCTATCTCTCGCTCTCGCTCGCTCTCAGGACCTTCTCTGTAATAACTTACAGTGGGGCAAAAAAGTATTTAGTCAGCCACCAATTGTGCAAGTTCTCCCACTTAAAAAGATGAGAGAGGCCTGTAATTTTCATCATAGGTACACTTCAACTATGACAGACAAAATGAGAAAAAAAAATCCAGAAAATCACATTGTAGGATTTTTTATGAATTTATTTGCAAATGATGGTGGAAAATAAGTATTTGGTCACCTACAAACAAGCAAGATTTCTGGCTCTCACAGACCTGTAACTTCTTCTTTAAGAGGATCCTCTGTCCTCCACTCGTTACCTGTATTAATGGCACCTGTTTGAACTTGTTATCAGTATAAAAGATACCTGTTCACAACCTCAAACAGTCACACTCCAAACTCCACTAAAAACGTATCTATCTCTCGCTCGCTCTCAGGTCCTTCTCTTTAAAAACTTCTCTCTCTCCTGTCAGGATTTTGCAGACACCATCCCTGGTCACGGGGGCATCATGGATCGCTTCGACTGTCAGTATCTGATGGCTACCTTCACTCACGTTTACATAGCCAGCTTCATCAGGTAAGGGTCGTCACTTTAACCTAGCCAGCTTTATTTATTTTACTTATTTATTTTACCTTTATTTAACCAGGTAGGCAAGTTGAGAACAAGTTCTCATTTACAATTGCGACCTGGCCAAGATAAAGCAAAGCAGTTCGACAGATACAACGACACAGAGCTACACATGGAGTAAAACAAACATACAGTCAATAATACAGTATAAACAAGTCTATATACAATGTGAGCAAATGAGGTGAGAAGGGAGGTAAAGGCAAAAAAGGCCATGGTGGCAAGGTAAATACAATATAGCAAGTAAAACACTGGAATGGTAGTTTTGCAATGGAAGAATGTGCAAAGTAGAAATAAAAATAATGGGGTGCAAAGGAGCAAAATAAATTAATTAATTAAATACAGTTGGGAAAGAGGTAGTTGTTTGGGCTAAATTATAGGTGGGCTATGTACAGGTGCAGTAATCTGTGAGCTGCTCTGACAGTTGGTGCTTAAAGCTAGTGAGGGAGATAAGTGTTTCCAGTTTCAGAGATTTTTGTAGTTCGTTCCAGTCATAGGCAGCAGAGAACTGGAAAGAGAGGCGGCCAAAGAAAGAATTGGTTTTGGGGGTGGCTAGAGAGATATACCTGCTGGAGCGTGTGCTACAGGTGGGAGATGCTATGGTGACCAGCGAGCTGAGATAAGGGGGGACTTTACCTAGCAGGGTCTTGTAGATGACATGGAGCCAGTGGGTTTGGCGACGAGTATGAAGCGAGGGCCAGCCAACGAGAGCGTACAGGTCGCAATGGTGGGTAGTATATGGGGCTTTGGTGACAAAACGGATTGCACTGTGATAGACTGCATCCAATTTGTTGAGTAGGGTATTGGAGGCTATTTTGTAAATGACATCTCCAAAGTCGAGGATTGGTAGGATGGTCAGTTTTACAAGGGTATGTTTGGCAGCATGAGTGAAGGATGCTTTGTTGCGAAATAGGAAGCCAATTCTAGATTTAACTTTGGATTGGAGATGTTTGATATGGGTCTGGAAGGAGAGTTTACAGTCTAACCAGACACCTAAGTATTTGTAGTTGTCCACGTATTCTAAGTCAGAGCCGTCCAGAGTAGTGATGTTGGACAGGCGGGTAGGTGCAGGTAGCGATCGGTTGAAGAGCATGCATTTAGTTTTACTTGTATTTAAGAGCAATTGGAGGCCACGGAAGGAGAGTTGTATGGCATTGAAGCTTGCCTGGAGGGTTGTTAACACAGTGTCCAAAGAAGGGCCGGAAGTATACAGAATGGTGTCGTCTGCGTAGAGGTGGATCAGAGACTCACCAGCAGCAAGAGCGACCTCATTGATGTATACAGAGAAGAGAGTCGGTCCAAGAATTGAACCCTGTGGCACCCCCATAGAAACTGCCAGAGGTCCGGACAACAGACCCTCCGATTTGACACACTGAACTCTATCAGAGAAGTAGTTGGTGAACCAGGCGAGGCAATCATTTGAGAAACCAAGGCTGTTGAGTCTGCCGATGAGGATGTGGTGATTGACAGAGTCGAAAGCCTTGGCCAGATCAATGAATACGGCTGCACAGTAATGTTTCTTATCGATGGCGGTTAAGATATCGTTTAGGACCTTGAGCGTGGCTGAGGTGCACCCATGACCAGCTCTGAAACCAGATTGCATAGCAGAGAAGGTATGGTGAGATTCGAAATGGTCGGTAATCTGTTTGTTGACTTGGCTTTCGAAGACCTTAGAAAGGCATGGTAGGATAGATATAGGTCTGTAGCAGTTTGGGTCAAGAGTGTCCCCCCCTTTGAAGAGGGGGATGACCGCAGCTGCTTTCCAATCTTTGGGAATCTCAGACGACACGAAAGAGAGGTTGAACAGGCTAGTAATAGGGGTGGCAACAATTTCGGCAGATAATTTTAGAAAGAAAGGGTCCAGATTGTCTAGCCCGGCTGATTTGTAGGGGTCCAGATTTTGCAGCTCTTTCAGAACATCAGCTGAATGGTTTGGGAGAAGGAGAAATGGGGAAGGCTTGGGCGAGTTGCTGTTGGGGGTGCAGTGCTGTTGACAGGGGTAGGAGTAGCCAGGTGGAAAGCATGGCCAGCAGTAGAAAAATGCTTATTGAAATTTTCAATTATGGTGGATTTATCAGTGGTGACAGTGTTTCCTATCTTCAGTGCAGTGGGCAGCTGGGAGGAGGTGTTCTTATTCTCCATGGACTTTACAGTGTCCCAGAACTCTTTTGAGTTAGTGTTGCAAGAAGCAAATTTCTGCTTGAAAAAGCTAGCCTTGGCTTTTCTAACTGCCTGTGTGTAGTGGTTTCTAGCTTCCCTGAACAGCTGCATATCACGGGGGCTGTTCGATGCTAATGCAGAACGCCATAGGATGTTTTTGTGTTGGTTAAGGGCAGTCAGGTCTGGGGAGAACCAAGGGCTATATCTGTTCCTGGTTCTAAATTTCTTGAATGGGGCATGTTTATTTAAGATGGTTAGGAAGGCATTTTAAAAAAATATCCAGGCATCCTCTACTGACGGGATGAGGTCAATATCCTTCCAGGATACCCCGGCCAGGTCGATTAGAAAGGCCTGCTCGCTGAATTGTTTCAGGGAGCGTTTTACAGTGATGAGAGGAGTTCGTTTGACCGCTGACCCATTACGGATGCAGGCAATGAGGCAGTGATCGCTGAGATCTTGGTTGAAGACAGCAGATGTGTATTTAGAGGGGAAGTTGGTTAGGATGATATCTATGAGGGTGCCCGTGTTTAAGGCTTTGGGGAGGTACCTGGTAGGTTCATTGATAATTTGTGTGAGATTGAGGGCATCAAGTTTAGATTGTAGGATGGCTGGGGTGTTAAGCATGTTCCAGTTTAGGTCGCCTAGCAGCACGAGCTCTGAAGATAGATGGGGGGCAATCAGTTCACATATGGTTCACAGCTTCATCAGGTAAGGGTCGTCACATTCACCTAGCCAGCATCATCAGGTAAGGGTCGTCACATTCACCTAGCCAGCATCATCAGGTAAGGGTCGTCACATTCACCTAGCCAGCATCATCAGGTAAGGGTCGTCACATTCACCTAGCCAGCATCATCAGGTAAGGGTCGTCACATTCACCTAGCCAGCATCATCAGGTAAGGGTCGTCACATTCACCTAGCCAGCATCATCAGGTAAGGGTCGTCACATTTACCTAGCCAGCATCATCAGGTAAGGGTCGTCACATTCACCTAGCCAGCATCATCAGGTAAGGGTCGTCACATTCACCTAGCCAGCCTCATCAGGTAAGGGTCGTCACATTCACCTAGCCAGCCTCATCAGGTAAGGGTCGTCACATTCACCTAGCCAGCCTCATCAGGTAAGGGTCGTCACATTCACCTAGCCAGCCTCATCAGGTAAGGGTCGTCACATTCACCTAGCCAGCCTCATCAGGTAAGGGTCGTCACATTCACCTAGCCAGCCTCATCAGGTAAGGGTCGTCACATTCACCTAGCCAGCATCATCAGGTAAGGGTCGTCACATTCACCTAGCCAGCATCATCAGGTAAGGGTCGTCACATTCACCTAGCCAGCATCATCAGGGAAGGGTCGTCACATTCACCTAGCCAGCATCATCAGGTAAGGGTCGTCACATTCACCTAGCCAGTATCATCAGGTAAGGGTCGTCACATTCACCTAGCCAGGAGGATTCCCTCGCAGCTTATAATGCAAGTCGTGGTGATATAAGCTCTGCTCCTTCAGGGTAGATCACTGCTAAAGCAAAGCATCAATATAAAATATCTTACAGACAGTGTCCCATACCAATCCCTCAAAACACCAGAACCTTATGCCAGATGACTGTGTAGCTATGCCAGAGCACTGTTTGGAGACAGTTGAAGTCAGAAGTTTACGTACACCTTAGCCAAATACATTTAAACTCAGTTTTTCACAATTCCTGACATTTAATCCTAGTACAAATTCCCTGTCTTCGGTCATTTAGGATCACCACTTTATTTTAAGAATGTGAAATGTCAGAATAATAGTAGAGAGAGTGATTTATTTCAGCTTGTATTTCTTTCATCACATTCCCAGTGGGTCAGAAGTTTACATACACTAAATTAGTATTTAGTAGCATTGCCTTTAAATTGTTTAACTTGGGTCAAATGTTTTGGGTAGCCTTCCACAAGCTTCCTACAATAAGTTGAGTGAATTTTGGCCCATTCCTCCTGACAGAGCTGGTGTAATGGAGTCAGGTTTGTAGGCCTCCTTGCTCGCACACACTTTTTCAGTTCTGCCCACAAATTTTCTATGGGATTGAGGTCAGGGCTTTGTTATGGCCAGTCCTATACCTTGACTTTGTTGTCCTTAAGACATTTTGCCACAACTTTGGAAGTATGCTTGGGGTCATTGTCCATTTGGAAGACCCATTTGCGACCACTGATGTCTTGAGATGTTGCTTCAATATATCCACATAATTTTCTTTCCGCATGATGCCATCTATTTTGTGAAGTGCACCAGTCCCTCCTGCAGCAAAGCACCCCCACAACATGATGCTGCCACCCCGTGCTTCACGGTTGGGATGGTGTTCTTCAGCCTGCAAGCTTCCCCCTTTTTCCTCCAAACATAACGATGGTCATTATGGCCAAATTGTTCTATTTTTGTTTCATCAGACCAGAGTACATTTCTCCAAAATCTTTGTCCCCATGTGCAAACCGTAGTCTGGCTATTTTATGGCGGTTTTGGAGCAGTGCCTTCTTCCTTGCTGAGTGGCCTTTCAGGTTATGTCGATATTGGACTCATTTAACTGTGGATATAGATACTTTTGTACCTGTTTCCTCCAGCATCTTCAAGGTCCTTTGCTGCTGTTTTGGTATTGATTTGCACTTTTCTCACCAAAGTACGTTAATCTCTAGGAGACAGAACGCGTCTCCTTTCTGAGTGGTATGACAGCTGCGTGGTCCCATGGTGTTTATACTTGCGTACTGTTTGTACAGATGAACATGGTACCTTCAGGCGTTTTGAAACTGCTCCCAAGGATGAACCAGACTTGTGGAGGTCTTGGCTGATTTCTTTTGATTTTCCCGTGATGTCAAGCAAAGAGGCACAGAGTTTGAAGGTAGGCCTTGAAATACATCCACAGGTACACCTCCAATTGACTCAAAGTATGTCAATTAGCCTCTAAAGCCAAGACATAATTTTCTGGAATTTTCCAAGCTGTTTAAAGCCACAGTCAACTTAGTCTATGTAAACTTCTGACCCACTGGAATTGTGATACAGTGAATTATAAGTTAAATAATCTGTCTGTAAACAATTGTTGGAAAAATTACTTGTGTCATGCACAAAGTAGATGTCCTAACCGAATTTTAACCACGTTTTCTGTACTATTAACTACAATGACCATAATCCTTTGCACGCCTGCTACATAAGGAACAGAATAATGCACAATCAAGAGGGGATACATAGAGACAAATTGCTTTGAGGTATCGCTACCTGAAAATATGTGATCTAAGTGATTTGATAGTTGGCATTCAGCAGTCATAAAAGTATACCTTATTTACTGTGAAGAACTACTAAAATAGTGATTTTTGTCAGACAGCAGCTCTATAGAGATGAGATGATGACTTGGAATGAAATAATAAAGTAATCAAATAAAACTAATGTAATATACGCCATAACATAACGGGGCGGCAGGGTAGCCTAGTGGTTAGAGCGTTGGACTAGTAACCGGAAGGTTGCAAATCCCCGAGCTGACAAGGTACAAATCTGTCGTTCTGCCCCTGAACAGGCAGTTAACCCACTGTTCCTAGGCCGTCATTGTAAATAAGAATTTGTTCTTTAACTGACTTGCCTAGTTAAATAAATAAAAAATCACTGAAATATTGTATTAAAGTAATGTTAATAAGCAGTAATGGGTCAGTCACTATACCATGATGGGACTTTTATTTTATTCTGTGTTACAGCATTCAATGTTTGCCAAAAATTATTGAAATATAAATTGGGATTCTTAAAATAAAAAAAAACTAACTGAAACCAAACTGACTTCAAAAAGCATTAATGACATGTGATGTCTGTGTTCCAGGGGTCCCAACCCTAGTAGCTGTTTATATTATAATATGTTAATGTTATGTCTGTGTTCCAGGGGTCCCAACCCTAGCAGCTGTTTATATTATAATATGTTAATGTTATGTCTGTGTTCCAGGGGTCCCAACCCTAGCAGCTGTTTATATTATAATATGTTAATGTTATGTCTGTGTTCCAGGGGTCCCAACCCTAGCAGCTGTTTATATTATAATATGTTAATGTTATGTTAATGTTATGTCTGTGTTCCAGAGGTCCCAACCCTAGCAGCTGTTTATATTATAATATGTTAATGTTATGTTAATGTTATGTTAATGTTATGTCTGTGTTCCAGAGGTCCCAACCCTAGCAGCTGTTTATATTATAATATGTTAATGTTATGTTAATGTTATGTTAATGTTATGTCTGTGTTCCAGAGGTCCCAACCCCAGCAGCTGTTTATATTATAATATGTTAATGTTATGTCTGTGTTCCAGGGGTCCCAACCCCAGCAGCTGTTTATATTATAATATGTTAATGTTATGTCTGTGTTCCAGGGGTCCCAACCCCAGCAAGGTGTTACAGCAGCTGTTGGTCCTGCAGCCAGAGCAGCAGCTCAGTATCTTCAACGCCATGAGAGACCGCCTGAGAGACAGGGGAATACTGCCCCCTGCTGCCATGTAGTACACACACACACACACACACACACAGAGAGAGTGTGTCCGAGAGAAATGTTGTTTTGGCTGCTTGTGTGTTACTAGATTTACACATCTAGTTTTTCTGGATCTATGTCATGTAATGCGAGAGGGGAAAAAATGGCACAGCAGCCATTTTGAGACTGGGTGTAGATGACCACACACGACAATCATCTTTTTTTGGTGATTTTCTACCTTCTTCCAGAAACTCTTCTGCTCAGCGACTTTTTGTTTTTCTTGTTCTTTTAACCAGTCCTCATTACTGTGAACTAAGGTGTTGCTCCCAGCAACAAGAAGTTACCTTTTACAAATAACAACAAAACTTTCGCAACTTTACATGTACCACTGGGACCTGCACGAGCACCTGCACCAACAAACTACAGTAAGCCAATGTAATGCTACCATGCTAACTAGCGGCAGCAACATTTTAAAGACTAAAGGCTGCGTTGCTCTGAAGAAACAACATCGATCCTAGTTAAGAACGCATATGGTTTGTATCATAGCGTACTGTAGGGGACAGTGACTGGCGGTCACCCTGTGGATGGATGGAGATTATTACAGTGATTTTATCCAAACTGAAGGAAGACACAGGGCAGGATACCAGTTTATCCTGGGTTGGTGTTGGCTTGGAGCAACAGCAGGGTCTTATTCACTAGACACCAAACCGAAGAAAACGGACCGGAACAGGGAGGTACTGACCTGAATTTGTCCAATTAGAAACGTCTGTTTTCTGTTGCATAATGTTTTGCTAAAGTGTGCACTAATG